>NC_143393.1:51720309-51875340 GCF_980474605.1 Leiobunum rupestre
CCTGTAGTAGTTTGCCCATGCACTGGGGAAGGCTAGCAGGCTTCTTGGCTTTTTTGGTACTCGACGGAAACGATACCGCCATCTATCTACGTTTTAATAAAAAACACGAAAGAACAAACTAGAAATTAGGTGCATCGTCCACTCTATTCTAGCCTTTTATGTAAATCTCTAGCATTGTCAAGTAGAGGAACTGGCTCGGGTGTTTATCTAGTTTTAATAAATAATGTCTTAAAGGCCACCATTCATTTCCGCATATATACGGGCAATTGTTTTTGCGCCATGTCAGTTGTAGAGGTTTGAAATAATAGTAAGTGTAGGGAGCTGTTGCTCTTCGTAGCATAAAGGTCTTGCCACCACCATCAAATACGCATTGTAACCCGGTCACCTGTTCAAAGGTTTTAAAAGTCGCTGGATGACTTGGGGCTAGGGTATTAACCTGTCTTGGTTATTAACCTGGCGATAATAGCAATAAAAATAATAATAAGGCACCACCCTAGGCCAAAGTTATTGATGACCTAGCTGTCTGGAAGAAACAAGTACGAGCTAATCAAGCCTGCTCCAACACACCGCTGTTTACGCCACTCGTTAAATATCTCCCTTACTTACGATATCACCAAGGCACCTCACAAAACGTTCGTGCTTGTTTTATGTAACTGAATTCAGTATATAAGTTGTCTGTACCGGGTACACCTACTATGCAATACTATACTATACTAAAATATATTTATGTTACAGTTTAAAGGGCAACAAAAGTGGTGGGGGAAATCAGCTCAAACTGCACCGTGGCACTGGCGAGAGGGGTAATGTGGCATGGCCTAGTTCAAAGAATTGATTAATTGAATGTAGGTGAATCCCCGATACATTAAATATTACCGTTGACAAGTTTTTATGTAAGGGGAAACTGAAGATCTCGGGGGAAAACCCCTTAAAACAGTGGGGACAGAATTTGCAAACTCAACGCAGAAGGAGTTGTTCCAGGTTTTCACCCAGTGCCACAAGTTGGGATCGAACCCGGCTCCTCTTACTGCGAGGCGAAAGTGCTAACCACTCCGCCACCCCACCATAAGTTGTTGCGATACGAATTTGATGTTAACCAAACGACGCAGAAGTTTTAAAATAAGGCTGTGATCATCAACCTTCTGATAATTAATCACGATAGCTATCGGAAAACTATCAAATTAACCTGTTCTACGTGCAAGTTTTTCTGATATGTTTCATAATGGTCAAACGTACGTAGAAGATTTCTGCTTGCTGACATTTTATTTCATGAAGCGTTTTCTCGTCAACAACCATTTACGTCACGATAAGGAATCGGACAAAACAGTAACGCGCCAAGAAGTAAAGGATTGTTTTACGCCTTGGTCATCTCCTTTTCCCTATTACGCCATGCCTTAAAGCTTTGTCTACGTTATTATAAAGAACCGTGCTAGAGCAATTGGTTAAATTAATTTCTGTCATTTTAGTTCGAGAATTGAGGCCACTAGGTTCTGTCATATCTGGACCCCAATACCGGCCAAAGCAAGGTTTCAAGAGTCCTTAAACCCGCTGAAAAGTTCCAAGAGTCCTGAACCCCGCTGCCGGCAACAGCAAGGTTTCAAGAGTCCTGAACCCGGCTGCCGGCAACAGCAAGGTTTCAAGTGTCCCGGACACCACTGCCAGCAACAGCAAGGTTTCAAGAGTCCTGAACCCCGCTACCGGCAACAGCAAGGTTTCGAGAGTCCTGAACCTCGCTACCGGCAACAGCAAGGTTTCGAGAGTTCCGGACACCGCTGCCGGAAACAGCAAGGTTTCAAGAGTCTCGAACACCGCTGCCGGCAACAGCAAGGTTTCAAGAGTCCTGAACCCCGCTGCCGGCAACAGCAAGGTTTCAAAAGTCCCGGACACCGCTTCCGGCAACAGCAAGGTTTCGAGAGTTCCGGACACCGTTGCCGGAAACAGCAAGGTTTCAAGAGTCCCGGACACCGCTTCCGGCAACAGCAAGGTTTCAAGAGTCCTGAACCTCGCTACCGGCAACAGCAAGGTTTCGAGAGTCCCGGACACCACTGCCGGCAACAGCAAGGTTTCAAGAGACCCGAACACCAATGCCAGCAACAGAAAGGTTTCAAGAGTCCCGGATACCACTTCCGGCAACAGCAAGGTTTCAAGAGTCCTGGACACCGCTGCCGGCAACAGCAAGGTTTCCAGATTCCCGGACACCACTGCCAGCAACAGCAAGGTTACAAGAGTCCGGAACCTCGCTACCGGCAACAGCAAGGTTTCAAGAGTCCCGGATATCGCTGCCAGCAACAGCAAGGTTTCAAGAGTCCTGAACCTCGCTACCGGCAACAGCAAGGTTTCGTGAGTCCTGGACACCGCTGCTGGCAACAGCAAGGTTTCAAGATTCCTGGACACCGCTGCCGGCAACAGCAAGGTTTCAAGAGTTTAAGACCCACAAAGTACAATATGGCCGCTGAAAAGTGCAAACTGTTGCATAATAAAAACTTAATTGGGGATGTAGTTTACTTTTTTTGGCTTCCTTAAAAAATATATAAATATTAAATTCAATGCATTGTAACCGGCCGCTAGATGACTTGGACCTATCATTTATATTAACTAATTTTAAATAAACTTTGTTGTACTCGAAATATGTTTCCGCGTCCAGCTGAAATATATAGAGTGACTAGATAAATGATCGCCCTGTTGTAATATTCTGTAAAAATATAATATGAATAAAATTATTTTGGAATTTGAATAACAAATTCAATGTAATCTATCGTAAAAACATCCGCTGCTACGATAACAATCTGACAACTCTGTTTTTAAATAAAATACAACTAGAGACCCACAATGGATATAAATCGCTTATTTTTTTTAAATAAATCCGTTATTTTGTCTTTGTAAAATAATTTAACAAATATTTCGGTGCTTGTTGCATAAGCTTATTACCACAAATATCATAATATCAACAAATATGACAATAAGCAAAAATTATAACCGATCTTATATTAATAATAATAATAATCAGCTAGGCTAATATCCAAGACACCACCTTAGGCCTAAGTCATCAAGCTACTTTTAAACCATTAATTCAAATGGTTATTGGATATCAAGGTTTAGTTCAGCACAAAGCCCCATAGTGTCTAAATATTCCCAAAGCAAAATATATCACTATGTTAATACGTTACTGAGTTCTGTCAAACTCAAATGTTCTTATAATAGTACGGCTAATTTTATTGCTTAAATTCTATTTCTAGCATATGCACAATCATTGACTTGGTTCGCTTATTCGTTTTGAAGGTACATCATTATTCGATTTTTTTAATTAAAAAACTACCTCGTGTTTAAGAGTGATTATTAGTAAACTCTCCGGCAGCACTGTTTAATCTAAAAGAAAAAGCGTCGTATAAAAGTTTTAAATTGTTTCGAGCGTATGATAAATTACTAAAATTAGAGAAATTAAATTTGTTTGGACGTCTTCTTCGAGGCGAGGTTCTTTATGTTGCGAATAGAGTTTAGCCGTTGAAAGAAATATTTTGACAGCTTCATTTTAAGAAGTGAAAAATTACCGAATTGCGCTGAAAGAAAGAAATTCGCTCTCGCTTAAGTGTGAAACTGAAAAAAATGCAAGACGCCTTAATTATATTGGGACGTCACTGTTGATGGATAGCTGTGTATCTTAGAATATTACGGGTGATATAGGGAAACTGTATGGTATGAATTTTTTTACTAAATTCGTCCTAATTTCATTATTTTTGGTGTTTGTATTTTTAAATAGACCTTCACTAGGTTACTAAGGAAATATTATGTTTACAATTTGGCCGATTTCCTAATTATACGTTTCCCGTTTCTACGGTTGGAACTGAGTATAGTCGAAAACCTATTTTGGATGCTTCAAAATACTAAAATCTCATGGTTGTAATAAACAAACAAGTAATAAACAGATAAGAAATTTACCATTCATTTCTATTACATTCATATCCGAAAATTATCCGAATAAAAACTTAAATGTTGCATATCAAATCGTATAATCGATATTCCCTTTCCTCTACACCCTCAAATAATTTTGTCATTCGGTTATCCTCTCGGTGTTTTAATTCAAAATGTAAGTACTATAAGTGTTAAAAGGTAAGTTCTAGTAGGGTTGTAGAACAATGGTTCGATCATTTCTATTTTTCACATATCTAAAAATATATTTGCCTATCACTGACGTAGGGTAGAACCATGTTTCTTTCTTTCTATGTTCAAATGATTTCTATCTAATTTACTTAAAATCTTTTAATTTTGGGAAGTTGTTTTAATTATATCTTTCAATAATAGTCGTTAAATAATTTAAATTGCGTTTTGTATTTAAAAGTTAGCTATTTTTTTAAGCCTTGGCTACAAAAGTTAGTGATTACTGAATACGTATTACATTTTATGTAAACGATCGTAGAGTATTGAATTTGGAATTTTTTTTATTCCTCATTGCAGTTTCATTAATATATCCAAAAATTGGGGAAGAAATTACATTTTTTTTTAAAGTTCCCAAAGACCCCACCAAAAAATTTTTGTGTGGCAAGAAATTCTGCGAAATGAATTCAACTTCCTGTTAAATGCCCACAACCGTGTTTGTGAACTCCATCATGAAATTTTCTACACATTATAAATGGTATAGAAGAGTGTTTTCCACGTAAAAACGTTCGTTTCGTTGCGGGTGCAGTTCCAACTTTATTTACCTCAGTGACTACACAGAATACCTCGAGTACGTCAGCTCTAAATGATGTCACAAATACAAAAAAGAGGTTGGTTAAAACCCCTGGTAAGTGTACAAAATTTCCAATACATTCATTTGGTTCGAAGAGTACGTTTTATTCTATATTTTGAAATTGCTACCTTCATTTCAGTGAAACACCAATTTGGAGAAAACACACCTCCAAAACATGCCAACACATCACCGAAACAGGCGAACACGTCACTAAAGCATTTAATTTCTAAAAGGGAAAGTCTTGATATGAAGAAAGATTCTCCTACAATTAAAACCTATAGCAGGGTTGTAGAGAACCCTAAATGGCGTTCAAGTTTATATTTTCTTGGTAAGAAATTCAATCAACAATTTTATTTCTTAATAAGACTAATCAGTTATTTAACTTAAGTTCAAATGAACCACCTATGGACCGCATTGTAAAGGATGATAAAATTAGCGAATAAGTAGAATAGTTTATTATGAAAAGGGATAATAAAGCTAAACAAATTTGAAGAAATTTAAAAACTTACTAATAGCTCGAACCGATAGGTCTTCGAGCGAACAAAAAGACGCGAAACTCGGACCAAATAGATCTTCGAGTGAAAAACTAAATTAAATTGAATTAAATAGCCAGAAATTCCAACGGTTGATCGGTTTCGTCCTATTTCGGACTCGTCAGTACCGTGCGGGAAATCTGGCTCACGACTATAACACCGAATAGAGAAACTAAGCCTAAATTTTAAAAATTTCAACGAGTTGCGTAGCAACGGAAAGCCGAATAAGGGAAGAGTGGTGGATATAAGTATATATGCAATGTTAAGTTAAAAGGAACCACCTATGGACTGCATTGTAAAGGATGATAAAATTAGCGAATTAGAATAGTCCATTATGAAAAGGAATAATAAAGCTAAAACCTAATGTTCGCATTTCCTTGCTACTTGGTTTTGCGCTGGTGGCTGCCACCAGGGGTTAGTAGGCCACACTTTGCAGCTCTCTGGCGGTCTTTTAACTCATCGTAGGAAAATGGGGGAAGAACAGGCAAACATTTTTGCTTAACCTTTGAAACACCCTGTATTTATAAATTGCGACACTCCTATACAAATAGTCCTCCAAAGATGATATCGTTGGAAATGTGCCTCAAATCGAGGCCCCATTCTCACGCTGCACAGCGATTGCTAGTCGTTGCACTAGATACGCAACCGAACGTTTTCCTCCCGTTGCCTCGCGTATCTTCCGACTGATAGTGTGCACCAAATTAAGGCCTTCCCTCCCAAAATAACCCAAAGTTTCTATGGTGACAGCGTTGAAGATGAAATGATTTATGAGACCAGAGAGGGGTTGACGAAGAAGAACACACTTACGAAGGAGCGAGAAGGTCTGGGCACGTAAAATCCCAAACGAGATACTTTCCACCAGACCAAGGCACTAAGGTCATACCGTCCGGACGTTTTCCGTCGTCTCTAGAAAGATCCGGAGGTTCCAAATCAGAGGGCAAGCCAGCTGAAACTAGAGCTCCCCTCAAGATGTCGTTTACGGCGTCATGCCTCGATGAACGACCGGAACTTTTCTTGCAGCTTAAACCATGTGTGCCAAAAGAATCGACCATGGCAACACATTTACAGGCATGAGGGACACATCCGAAAAGAATCATCATCGAGCAAAGTACCAAGAGACGGAGAAGACAAAGCATTGAACCATGCACCCGATTCCCTAGTTGCGATGGAGTAGGCGAGCTTTATCTCGAGCATCTGAAAGTGAGCGATTCAGAAAAGTTAATGGGCTTTCAATGAGACGACGCTCTTATTCTCGCTGGATACCATGATGGTCTTTGGCTGAAGGAGTCTGCTGAGACAGTGTAAGCCACTTTTGAAGGCCCTCGTCGAATCTCGGGTCATTATGGTACTTTAACGACAACTAGAGAATTTCCTGAACCAAAGCTTTGGCACTAGAGCTGGAGGTCAAAAAGGCCGGCAAAGCAATTCAGGAAGCAGGTCGTTCTCCGAAACCACCCCTGGAAACCGGAAGGCCAAATTGTCAACTTAGTATTAGTCACGTCCTACACAGATTTCTTCGATACATTGTCAAAAGTGGCCAGATCGTCTTGACGAAGCCAAGATGGGGAGCAACGCAAAAGGTTTATTAATTTCGGTGTTGCCAGATAATTGTTCAAAAGAAAAAAACCACAGTGGGAAGAAATTTGTTTAAAAGGTTTTTGTCCATAAGTTTTCTTAGAGAGACAATTAGAAATAGCTTCATCCGAAAGCGGATCACCCAATAAAGTAAAATGTTGTATAGTTTTAGGTAGCGACTATCTTTGTTAAATTTAAATCTTATTTATTTCTGTCACATTTTTGTAGTTATAATTAGCAACTCAGTAGCAACTGCTCTTTTATAAAAATCTTGGTTTTGAGGGACTGCAACATTGCAGTGTGACTGTTAATTTCACGCGTCGGTTAAATCGAATGTTTGATTTGTTGGACAGCCGAATTCCAACCAATGGTTTACGGTTGCACACTGGAGAAATTGAGGTAAAGTTTTTGGACACTTCTAAACCATTACTAAAAGGGTAATAATGATATTTAAACACTTTGACTGATTTTAGGAACTAGAGGAGATGCGCGAGTGTTTAATTAACTGGGAAGCCTATTACCAGTTACTCTCAGTGCCAGAGCCACCACCGGCCAAAGAAGGTGAAAATAAAAGAAAGCCGAAAGACTATTTCTTTATTTTTCAAACTTGCACTGCATTAAAAGTTACCTTTAGAAGTACCATAAAGTTGGCCAAAACCTTGCTAAATCAAAGTTTTGACTACATTCTAACTAGGAAATTAAACCAGGATCCATTGGAGTTAATGTTTGTTTTTATTGTACATAGTGACATCTGCAATTAAGGAACTCACTTCCTGCCAATGTTGTAATTATCTAATTATCCATCATATTTTAATTCTTTAATTTTTTTTCTGGAATTAACCAATACTTTAATAACAGCGTTTATGTGGGATGGTACGCCAGTCATGTGGTGGTGAGGACCACCCAACTCCGAATTATTTTTATATGTGTACAGATAGCTTTCTGTACACAGTCTGATTGAACCTCCAAAACGAACAAATGTGGATTACGACCAAACAAGCGTATTGCTCAAATTCTGAGAAACGGAAAGAGAACACCGAAATATCAATTGAACAGAAGATCGACAGCATACTGATGTCAACTGATTATGAGGAAATTAAAGTTTGGCAGCGGTTCTACCTACAAGAATCATACGATCGTCAAGCTATGGCGGAAGACTGCCTCCTTTTTTATTTGCCTTGATATGTGGTTGCCAAACTCGGCAAATTTAAAATGTCCGAAAATTGTTCCGTAACAACAAGAGACATAAATTGCAAGAAGCATTCTTGGTTGAGGGTTGAGCTCAATACAAGGGGGGGGGGGGACTCTTACACCCTTCACATCATTTTTTTAGTTAAGGAAATTGAAAGAATAAATAAAAAATAAAATAAAATTTTGAGTATATAGTGTTTTGGACATGCCTGTGGAAGTAGCTTAACACATACGATCTGGAAGTTATAAAACGGCAGGCCCGACTTGTTTTTAGCTAAGCCTTAAGCATCCTTGCCAGAGTAAGTAGTGGTAGGGTTTGCGAGATACTTTTCCAACAAAGAGTGTCCGAGAGGCCTGGGAAGGAAGTCAGGATATCAGTAAACACTTAAGCCAAATCCCCTCCACCTACGATTCGAAAAACCTTTTATTGGCTTTATTCAAATATTTTCATTTGTTTTCTTGTCCTACTGCTAAAAGCGAATGACACGCTCTTGCCGAAGCTACACACGCTTATTACATTTATTATTTCTTATGCATAGTTATAACTATAATAATAATAATTGACGTTTAAGATTTGCATGTGATTTGATTTTATGTTATTACACTCATATCACTAATTGTCATTTAGCGCCTTTTTGAGTTTTTCTGTATCCACCACTGCAGCGGAATCATTAAAAAGGCCCACAATCCATGTAAAGAAATATAGTACAGTAAATACACCAAGAGAGACCAGAAATTAAAATATATTCCTTTATTTGAAAAGAAATACAGAAATAACATATCTCTTATATTTTTAGAAATAACATAACATATCTTATATTTTTAGAAAGCAAAATAAAAATTAGGTACTAAAAATCAGGTACTAAAAATCACATTTTCCACCCACTACATTGCCAGACTAGTATCTAGCTAAGACCATTTACTCCCAAGGTTCGTAAAATCGTGCAGGCACTAAGAGGTTGGCCGATAGAGCCCATTTTCGGAGAGAAAATCCTCAGGTGTTTGTAGGGAGGATAGAGAGTACGCGCCCCTATAGAGTGACGTCAATGGGTTCTCGAAAACACGTTTCGCGAAAGGAGAGATTTGCAGCCCGCCTCGCATTATTTCGTATTTCAATAGTTCGCGTTTGGCGTAAACACGCCGGTTTTTGCCTTAATGCCTTTGGGCTTATGGGCAAGGCTTAACGATTCGACGTTAAATTTTGGTAAGTACGAGCTTTATTACAATATAAATATTATTAAGTAATGCATTTCTTAATTAAATATTTTCGTCTTAGGTCTTGTCACCTATAATTGCTTCAATATGCCTGGATATTCTTGCGCCGTATTTGGGTGCACTAACCATGTCAACAAAACCAACAATCAAGACATATCATATCATACTCATCGATTTCCTACCCAAGAACAAATTCGACAGATATGGATAGCGAAGTGTAATTGTAACGAAATTAATACGAAATATGCGCGTGTGTGTTCTCAACATTTCAAAACGGAGGATTTCAATCGCGATTTAAAAGCTGAACTGTTGAATTTAAAGCCAAAGAAAACGTTAACAAAGAATGCGATTCCATCCTTAATGTTATTTGATGAAGTTGGTAATAATCAAGGTTCGTAAAATCGTGCAGGCACTAAGTGGGTAATAATAGTTCCTGTTTTAAAGAAAATATTCAAAATAACGGTTCCAATTTATCTGATCTATTGGTTCAATGATATAATTTTTTTAACTGTGTAAAGTTAATGAATTTCAAACGCCAAATTGTGATATTTAGGATCTCAAACTCAGGGCTGTTAATAATTTAAATGTTTTAAAATTAGTTTTTAGTTTATTGGTTCAAGGATAGAAATTTTTAAACTGTGTAAGAGCTTAATGAATTTCAAATGTCAAATTGTGATATTTAGGATCTCCAACTCAGGGCTGTTCCTAATTTCAATTGTTTTAAAATTTGTTTTTAGGCTATTGGTTCAAGGATATAATTTTTTTAACTGCGTAAGAGCTTAAAGAATTTCAAACGCCAAATTGTGATATTTAAGATCTCAAACTCAGGGCTGTTCCTAATGTAAATGTTTGTAAGGGTTTATATTTTTTTATTTAATTTTTTTTAATATTTCAAAAACAAAATTTAGTCATTTGTTATTACAGTTTAATAATTAGTTTTTAAAAGCTAGGAAACAAAATTAAAGAGTGATATTAATGTTTTCTTAGTAATTCACAATTTTATATATATTTTAGCCAATTATTCAGATTCAGTTATATCACATGCAGCAATAAAATTTATCTTGAAAAGTATATTGCGTTTTAAATCAGGGTTGGCTGATTTAAATCAACTTGATTTTAATCACGATTTTAATCACGATTTTAATCAATGATTTTTTTCAAAAAAAATCATTGATTTAAATCAATTTTATATAGCATTTTTGAAAAAGAAAAAGCCTCGCCAATTGCTATAATTTAGGTTTAATTATAATCTTTCTTGTATTTCCCCCTAATGTTGCATTGGATTCTACCTGTGGCTGGGGATTCCGCCAAATTTGTTTTGTGAAGTACCAAAATAGGTTTTAAAAAATAAAAACTTCTATATGATTATTAGCTTAAATTTAACAAATTCATTATACATATGTCTTTAAAAATTAAAACATATTTGATTTAGGTAAAATTATTGTACTAAATTATATAAAACTTTGAAATTTTAATTAAAATAAAAAAAATCAATAAAAATCCGATTTAAATAAAAAAAATCGATTTATTTGATTTTTTTTTTAAATCCAAAAATTGCTAACCTTGTTTTAAATTCAAGACAGACCAATACAAACACCAAATAAGCCCCCTATTTCGCTCGTATACTCGAGAATCCGGAATCCAATGACGTCACTGGCGCGAGAGAGGAGAGCGTTCCTCGCTAAACGTGAATTTTCCCCAGCGTGTGCTCGGAATCGGCCCCCGTTGATTTACACCGTCCTGGACTACAATGCCAACGTTATAACTCCAATTTCAGAGTGTCCGCTACAAAACACCACCAAGTGGAGAAAATCCGCGAAAGTAATCCACAAACATGCAGCAACACCCCCTTTTTTATCCCCCTTCTTTAAGAAGCGAACCAAAGAATATAAAGCTTTATATTCTTTGAGCGAACGGTTCGCGCTCTCTTCCGCTGTTTTTCTCGGACTCGGGGCTCCTCTTCATTTCTAGCGGGTGACTAAATAAATTTTCGGTGGTCTGCAACTTCTCGGCCGTTAACAATAATGCCGGCTATTCCTTGCTCTTATGGTACACGCAAAAACGATAAGCGGTATATTCCAAGAAATGGAAGTATCCACAATATAGTTACATTATAATTATCTTACAAATATGTTTTCCATTACGTCTGTGTGTAAATCATCTCTGTGAACCAACATCTGAATTTGCTCTTCATAATTAGCTCGTGAGAGATTTGTCATTAATGAGAAAGCGTTAATTTTCTTTTCTTGAATATTAAAAAAAAAATTGTAAAAGCTAGTTGCTTCATAATATTTGCAAGTTGCTCGTCCATTTGGCGGG
Source organism: Leiobunum rupestre (assembly GCF_980474605.1). Taxonomy (NCBI): domain Eukaryota; kingdom Metazoa; phylum Arthropoda; class Arachnida; order Opiliones; family Sclerosomatidae; genus Leiobunum; species Leiobunum rupestre. The sequence goes on from NC_143393.1 coordinate 51,731,866, forward strand.
AAGAAATATCTCGTAACAAAAAAAGCGTTTCCTTCACAATATCTTCAAAGTTCAATTTTACGGTATCTAACACCATGATAATAATGATTAAAAACATTTCCTTAAAAAATTAGAAAATTCATAATTAAACATACCTTCAACAAGTTCCCAAAACGTTTTAGGTGGAATATCAATACACTTTGCCATGTGGTTTCCACTTAAGCCTTGACGCCGTAAATAACGGGCGAAACTTGGTCACGACTCGCGGGGCAACCGAGTAAAATGTCGGGAGAGGAGGGCGACGCTATGAACGAAAGGAGCGCGAAGTGAACGCGTTTTTTTCAGCCCGAATTCCCTTGTGGACGAAAGTTACGTCTAAATAACGATGGTGGCGTTGGAGTAGCGGCGACACTAGCCTAACAACAACGCCTACCTTCATTACAGTCCAGGTGTAAATGGTCTTAGTATCTAGTTAAGTTAGAAGAAACCACCTATGGACTGTGAGAAGGATGATAAAATACGCGAAAAAGTAGATTAGTCCATAATTAAAAGGGATAATATAGCTAAATCCTAAACAAATTTGAAGATATTAAAAAACTTACTAATAACTCGAGCAAACAAAAAACGCGAAACTCGGATCAAATAGATCTTCGAGTAATAAACTAAATTTAAAATAAATAAAATAGCCAGAAATTCCAACGGTAGACCGGTTTCGTTCTATTTGGAACTCATCAGTACCGTGCGGGAAATCTGGCTGGCGACTGTCAAATCTAAAAGATAAACTAAGCCTAAACATTAAAAATTTCAAAACGCGTTGCATATAGAAACGGAAAGCCGAAAAGGGGGAGTGTGGTGGAGAATAGTATATACGATAAGTTAAGTTAGAAGAAACCACCTATGGACTGTGAGAAGGATGATAAAATACGCGAAAAAGTAGATTAGTCCAGAATTAAAAGGGATAATATAGCTAAATCCTAAACAAATTTGAAGATATTAAAAAACTTACTAATAACTCGTACCAATAGGTCTTCGAGCAAACAAAAAACGCGAAACTCGGATCAAATAAACTATGTTTAGGCTTAGTTTATCTTTTATCTAGTGACTAACATACTCATTGACAATATTATAATTGACGTGTATAAACAATATTTTTCGTGACTTAGTTGGATTAGGGTTTATACTCTTTCATAGAATTTCTGCTAGAAATCATTCATTGAACAATAATTATAATGACTAGAGTAAGAGTCCTTGGTTTTTTTTAGAAAATAGGAAAATCGTACGGCGTAGCGCCGAAAAATTAACCTACCGGCGGTGGCGCGCCAAAAATAAGGGAAAAGCCGGCGTGGCGGCGTGAACACCGGCGGCGTCGGACTCTACTGTGGAATGCCCGAACGTTGTGTATCGCGCAAGTAGAGCTAATTTGCTTAAATTCCATTTTTAATTATGAAGGGGAAAGCATGATGAAATCGAGAAACAAACCAATAACGCGAACAAAAATAATAATTTAGATACTAACGAAAATACGCGCTGAAGATCCTGAAGCGAAACCAACTTATCAATAAAATAAGCGGGTAAAATGCTTTGCTAATGTTATGCTTAAGCCTAAATTGCTTAACTGTGCTATGCTATTGAAAATAAAAATTCCCATAATGCTAAACTGTAATATGCATTTTTAAAAATTAAATTACCGTATGCTAAACTTTACTCTGCTCTTATAAATGAGAAAGATATAAATGCTTAACTATGCTATGCTGTAAGAAATTTTAAGATTTTAAAGGCTATCTCAGCTAAAGTATTTTGTAAAAGTAGATTTAAATGCTAAGACTTGCTAAGCTTGGCTATTTAAAACGATAAGCTTCAAATGAAAATTTTGTTTTTTATAAAACTAAAAAGCAATGGATGAGATAATTAGACTTTTAATGAACATGCTTCTAAACCAAAATTAGCATTGCTGTGACTACGATTTCCTCCGCTGTGAAACCCTGAACAAAATATATAATTCCGAGAAAGGGGGTAAAGTAGACAACGAAGATTACAACAACAAAGACCTAAAACATTTGCTTGAAAAAGGTGAGTACGAATCAGTTACAAAAAGTCCAATAATAGATCTTTCTAAAGTTGTTCGCAACAAGCTTTACAATTGAAGAAAGAATAATGAACTTGATAAAAATCATTTTTTTTTAAATTGATTACGTGCATGTACGGGCTTTATAAATAGATACACCTTACAATCGCTATTGTGTCTTGAATAGATGTCCCCATTTATCATCTACGAAACAGCTTTCTTAGATCATCACCTTCACGATATTCAATGAAAATACCTTTGAATTTTCTGCAAATGTAAACAAATTAAAAATCGAGGACAATGATCAAATACTAGGTTTAGTCGTTGGAAATATTTTTTTTATATAATAATTAGCTAGGCTAATACCCAAGGCACCACCTTAGGCCTAAGTCATCAAGCGACTTTTAATGCCTTTAAACCGGTGGCCGGGTTACAATGCGTAGGAGGGTGGTGGCAAGCCCTTCATGCCACAAGAGCCAATAGCTCCCTACCCTAACTATTACCGTATAGTAATGTACCAATTGTTAGAGTTTTAAAGGGTTTAAAATCAAATTAAAACAAGTTGTAGATTTAAAATATCGCACAACTTAATTAAGTATAAAATTAAATGATATATTTCCCATTCTTGGGAAATTATTATGCACAAACAAAGGGTATCGTTATGGGTAACTAGGCGAGTGCATTTAAAAAAAATTTTATGTAAAAATATAACATTGATCCTATGTTTGTCGAGTTCAGAAATTCCAGAGGTAACTTAGACTATCGTTATCAGTTTGATGTTTCCATAAAAATTACTACCCAGTTTAGTGTAAGCATTCGGCTTCCTTTTTTAGATTTATAAATATATATCTAAAATAATAAACTTAATTGTTGCTCATACCAAAACCCAACTCATAGAAATACATATTTAGATTTTAACTTGTGTCATAGTAGGTCAATTAAATTAGTTTTAACAAAAAGCTTAAAACAGCGTTTCATATAGACCAAGACCAGATGAGCACATAATTCAACATCAACTGGTTAAATGTAATTACCCCATAATTACGGTTCGCAAAATCTTTGAGAGAAATCACGTTAACAATGTGAATATTTATTTAGTAATGATATCAACAAAGACCACGTAGCCACGGTTACAATTTTAAAAAAGATGGATAAAATTGAATATACACTTAAAAATTGAGGTTAATAAAAATTGAATTTAATAATAGACGAATCTGGGGCGGAGAGCCACTTTGCGATGGCCTTTCGGAGATAAATTTTGGAAGAAGATCGTAGAATGTCCGACGGTATTGCATTCCAATCATTTATGACACGGCTTGATAAATGACGATAACGCACAGAGCGTTTTACTAAAGGTTGGATTAATTTGGCCTTATGACCACTTGTATGCACATTAGTAGATAAAACAAATAGGTCGAGGAATTAGGTAGCGCTATCCGGAGTCTTTACGGAACGCTGGTAGAGGTCAAACACATAAACGAGGTTGTTAAAACGATGTCGAATTATTGGATCCACAAGTCCTAAGGCGCCGGTACGACGCATCGGTGGAGTGTTGTTTAGGCCGCTCGTGAGTTTCGTAAAACGATTCTGGGATTTGGTCAATACTGTTTTATCACCCACCAGAGCGGGAGTTCATACCACATAATCAAAGTCAATATTTAGTTGGATTAAAGAATTGTAAATAGTTCTTATAAATGTTTTTGAATGAAAGTAGAAAGCTTGAAAACTAAAGCGTGGTCACAGTTGAAAACTGGAAGATTTGGACGATCTTGATTTTGTGGAACGTTATTGAAACATTTGGTCGGTTAGATGAAACCTTGGCGAAATGAGAACTGAGAACCTGGGGAATCCCAATAAGATCAGTAGTCAACACTTAGTCGCTTGTAAATTTTGCTTTGGCGTAATTTATTAACATGACCGTAAAAAGTTTGAGATTTGGAAGAAAAAATTCCGTTTCCCTTTTCTGATTTCTTAAAGCAACAATGGTCAGGCCATTTCAAGCGTGTTTGTATTTTTCATTAGCAGCGATAATAGTATTACTATCAGCACATTTCCTTTTAAGACGTACGTAGGTATTCCTGAGTTAAAGTTTATACGCGCTGGATTTAGAAAGGTGGATATCAATGCACGGATTATGAGGTGAAAGAAAACGGCGAAATAGTATAAATAACCAAATTACTGTATATTTAATGTTCATAATGTTATTCCAAAAGACATCAATATCATTAGATTGTAAAATTAAGATCCATTTTACATCGTTCAGAAAGTTGCTAAAGTTCTCGTAATCGCCCTTGAAGAAATCGCGACACAGTCTTAGAGCAGTTAAATTCGAATCAAACGAAACAGCAGTTTTAAACAAAAGAATATTATGCTCACTTTTTCCTTGAGGCCGTAGTTGGAGAGGATCATAAGCAAGGTCAGGATCTGTTGTAAAAATTTGATCAAGAATATTAGAGGCAGTATCCGTACGAATCCGAGATGGTATCAATATTAAAAAAACAAAAAGTAGAGAGCGTATCAACAAAGAGATGGGTTTTGGGGTGTAGCACCTGTTAATGGGCTGAAAAATTGCCAGTCAATATGCGGATAGTTTACATCTCCAACGATAAGTTAATTAATGCTACGAGAGTCACTGTAATTCGTTACGGTAGTAAGTAGTTCGAGAGTTTCGCTATGATTAGCATACTAAAAGAGATAGAGTAGCAGTTGTACAAAGTATGGTGAGGGACTACAAACCAGAGTTGAGGACCACAAGTCGGAGCTTGTTTCAGTAAAAAGAGTCACAGACGACACGTAATGCGATTCAAGATATAAAGAACAACACCATCTCTGTGTAAGGGGGACAACGATGACATAACAATGAGACATACGAATTTTATAATAATTTTTCATATTATCAGTTAACATTCAATTTGAAACTGTCTAGCTGTAGAGAGTGGCGTTGATTATTAAAACCAAAACTAGAACTTAATTAAGGCGTATTTTGCGTCAACGGATGTTCATTACGATAACAAAGTCTCGGTTGAGTACAAAAGTACCAATTAGCTCAAAGCTGTTAATTGAAGAGGACTGATTAGCCGTTTATGACATTTACTGTTTGTCGGAAAGTTTAACGCGGCGACAAAAATCCGTTTTTCATTTCAAGAGAAGCTCTTTTTATCCGGTAAAATTTAAACTAAAGAATTTAAATTATTTATTTATTTATTGAAAAGAAATAAGATAGATTGACACAAATAATTTTCATTTTGTAGGTATAATATGAAATGATCTATCTTGGGCAATCTGAATCCTTGACCGTGAAACTGAGCGTCAACGTTGGCCACGCAAAAATAAAACAGAAATATGAACTCTTTTTATAGATTACGGCGCTTGCTTAAGTAACGACAATTATCTACTAAATAATATTTCATTCTTGAGAAACAACTAGGCGTGAGGCTGGATTTCTTAATTTTTATATTACATATAATTAATAAATTTTAAACAAAACCATTACTTCAATTTCATTACGTAATATAAGTTTAGTTTCATGATTGGAGGTTGAATGAAGAGTCACTTGTTCGTGGCTGTAAACATTTATTGGAAAATCCACAAAAAAATAAAAAACAAAATCGGTTAAGTTTTAGGGTTTTAGAAAATCTGGAATTTATAACAAATCCACCAAGTCCGCGGAAACATTAACAAATCTATAAAGTTTGAGACAAAAACTACAAAGATCAACAAATCCTTCAAATATACCAAAAATTATAAAGTATCTGCATAACAGGTGGAAATTTAATGAGCTTCTCTCGCTGGGCACAACGTCGCTCCCTGTAAACTGAAAAATCTATTTTCTAATCACGTAGATTTTATATATGTATGTCCGAATATTCGTTTAATCATCTCGTCAACGTCTCTCGGGCTGCGGAAAAGGCAGGTTTGGCAAAACCACGAAAAGGTAGTGCCTGTAAATCTTTCGGCCCGTCGGAGTGTGGCCATCTCCCGTCATCTCATCTGCGTCTAGAAGACAAAGAAAGCCAGAGGCCTCTTGATTACAACCATGTCATCTCGAACGGATGATTGAAGTACTTTCGTACAAATCCCCATTGGTATGACCTCTTCGCGTGCCTTGCAAGGAATGTTCGGAATTAATTACTCCATCTACCTTGTGAGTTATTCTAGGTAAAAGAACTAAAATGCAGTACGGAAGGAGGCAGAATGAACTGAATTGTAATAGTAAAAGAGAGTAAATGAGCAGGAATGCAGTAGCGAATAGGGATGAACGATCAAAAACGAATGAGGATGAATGAGTGGAAATGCAGTATTGAATAGGGATGAATGATCAGAAAACACTGAGGATGAATAAGCAGAAATGCATAAGTGAAGGAATGTGAATGAGCTAAAAAAACAGTTATGAATGGTGGGCAAATGTAAATGTAAAAAGCAAAAACACTTTCGGCATAGTCTGGACTCTAGCCTATAAAACAAGAATCATAATATGGGGGAAGCACTTTCTTTGCGTGTTTGATGTGTTTTTCGCTTATAGTTTTAGGCTCAAATAGGTACGTCTTTGAAATGCAAAGAACATTTCTACATTTTAGAGAAGAATAATGTCTGAAATAATCTCGGGGGAAGGTAAGCGATTAATACGACGGAGACACATTCACGTTGGAGTTGAGTCCAAGATACAATATAAAGGTCCGCTTGATCGGAATCGACACTCCCGAACTGAAAACAACCAACCACTCGCCTTTGAAGCCAGGGACAAGCTGAGGCACTTCACCATGACCAGTATGGCAGGAGTTGGCTTCCGCATTAATAAGAGGAGAAAACGTCTCTGTCGTCCTGCTAAAACTGCGCTTGGCCAAAGTGTACCGGTGGAGTGGCGCTGTCTACGGGAGCATTCAACTTGACTTGGAACAAGCTGAATAATCAGCCTGCATTGAAAGAAGAGGTGTTTTGAGAGTGTAATATCAACGTCTAAAAAGGCGTTGACAACAATATCAAGCGAAGCATAAACATTATTTTTATTTAACTACAATTAATTATCTATATACATTATGCAGTAGATACTAGATTGCAGGCTTTGAAAGATTCTATATATTTTATATGTTTTAAAAATTAATTGCATTACTAAATATTATTGCAATAAAATTTATATTAATTACTTAAAACATTTTTTAAATGAAATAAAGCCTAGTGATTGGTGTTTTACTCAAAATAAATGTTATTTGGTAAATTACAGTTAACACATTCTCTCTGACATATTTAAACATCAAATTTAACAATTTTATTTAATTTACAAAATGAGTGGTTGTAGGTGGTGATTTGGGAATAATCCTTTAGGCTTCTTTATTGCATATGCAAGATTGCGGTTATTTCTACTTAAAGAGAATTACTATGTTGAGATGATTTTAGATGTTTATTCCAATCCCCTCACGCTCAAACAGTAATTTCCTCCAATTTTAAAATATCATAAACACATGCATCTTCCCAAGTGCTTGTAATACGACTGCTGCCGTGTTAACTTTAGTGACGTATTCAATTTTACCCCCCCCCCCCCCAATTGAAATCCAGGCTACGCTTCTGGTTTCCATCTGAACTCTCGTGATTGTGGAAAAAAACGCCACGGTTCCCACATATCGCCCCAGCCAGAATCACCTTACAGATAAAGCAATTGCCTAGGGCTCGTACCTTCGATAGTCGGCTCCATCAAAAGTAGTTTAGATTAAATAAAATGCCACATCGGGCCCAGATAGACGCCCTTGCTTGAGGCCCGTAGCGCGGCCCTAGTCGCAACGTATTAATTCTTCCTAAGTATACATAAGTACAAACAACTCTTAAATTTCTCTCGTCAGGATGTTCAAAACATGTCGATTTTTTCAATAAACATTTATAAACAGTAGTTGTATACCGAAAGTTTAAAATGTCGACCATAACTTAATTATTTTTCTTTGCTAAGATAACGCCAAAAGCTTTGCTATCTAGAACCCTATAGCATTTGGAATAAAAAAGTGCAACATTCTTTAAGATCAAACAAATTCAAAGCCTTGACAATTTAAAATAGTTGGGTACTCACAAACAACTCGAAAGACAGGAGTTCTATTGATCAAAAACATCGACGAAATTATGTTGATTTTCACTAATCACTATTGTTCTATAAACGACGATTTCAAATTTAAAAAAATAATTAATTCAAAGCAGCGTTAAAACGTTTAAATTTAAACTAAGCCGATTATTAAGAGCACACTATTGGTGCACCTAAATGTTTAAAAATTAATTAATTGAGTAATTGTTTAATACCAAGATATTTTCCATGCACAAATAGAGGCTGTCCAAATGAAAATCTGATATCTTACTCGAAAAGGCTCGTAACGACGATAATAACCTTCTCTAATTTAAATTAGTATTTAGTTATATGCCAGCAGAAACATAAATAAATTTATTCCATTAAATATTTCAAACGATAGGCGAACATTTAATTTTAGACGCACCGCGTATATGCACCATTCATGATGAAACTTTTATGAGCAGTACAAGTTTTCAGTGATACCTAACTGGATATACTTTTCCGATTGTAATTTTTTAAATACTTAACAGCGAACTCCATCGCTAAATGCTTTATTTTCTAGATTCAAGTTTAGTTCATGATTTTTGATAGTTTATTGGCTCACTTCCATCGGAAAAATTACTCACAATAACAAACGTATTTGAGAGCACAAACTTTTTGTCTACAATTGGCCCTTAACGTTTACCTCACAAAGTAGAAAGGTTTTCGTTTTCAATTGGATTTACGATGTCATTTTTGCAAAGCGCGTTCTAATTTCCAGAAGACACAAGACTTAATTTTTATAATGACCATCACTAACTTCCTTAAAAGATGTCGATGAAAATGACAGCTTTCTTGAGATGAAAAAACTTCGATGTGAATTTTTGGGGGATTCGGAATTTCATCAAAATTTTAAACGATTTCCAAATTTGAAACATCAATGAAAGTAAAATGCCTGTACAAATCAACAAGAATACGAAATACAAATTTGACAATTTCAGTTGTGGAATTGCTCGAAAATTGTCTTCTTGGATCACTTTAAGACATTCTGGTTTCTTCAGTATGTCATATTTTTGCGCTCGAAGAAAGTTTCCTCCCTCGAAAAAATACGAAACCCTGAAATAAAAATAATTCAAAATACAGGCGTGTTATTTATTTATAAATAGTTTATATGTTAATAAGAAAATGATTGTTAAATAAAATAATATACAAGCACTAACATACAGGAGCACTATAATTAGATTTAACATGTGTTCATTAGATATAAATATTCAGCGTTCGAAGAGGAACTTCTGACGATTCCTATTCCAGTATAATTTTACTAAAAATCAACGCGCTATATGGTAGCCATTAAAAATTACACTGTTAAAAAACGTTGTTCTAATTTGAACAAATCGCCGTTCAGAAGGTTGTCCCTGTAACAGAACGCCATTTTATTCTAATATGAACAAAAAATATTCGTTCGATAAAGAACGATGGTTGATGGTTCAATATTGAACCAACCATCTTTGTTCAAATTAGAACGTTTTGTCGTTCACGGTGGAACGCTTTGTCGTTCGCCGTGGATAATTTTCCCGTTTGACTTGGAATGCTTTATCGTTATGCAATACAAAGAGTGAACTAAGTTTTTGCTTTCAAAATTAGAGCTCATGTCTTCTGCCTGCGGTTCAGAATACTAAATTAATACAAGTAACCTAATCTTACCTATTGCCCACCGAAAAGGAAAACCAGGCCTAAAATTAGATTATTTGTATTTAGCTCCAACCTCAACTTTAACCATCTTATTAAGCTTAAAATATCCACCTCGAAAGTGATATGCGTAAAATAAATAAAACCTTTTCAGAGCCCAAAAGATATTACATTCTAATTTCAACCGCAAGACCGAGAACTGGTAACAAACGATGTTAGAATTTATTTCTATGCAGAAAACGTCAAACCAAATTGCAGTATATTACGAAATATTTTCTGTAAATTTTAATTCTGGAACTTGGGCAATTACATTTTCGATCGAATTTCGTCTACCTTGTCAATCAAATAAAAATATAATTAAAAATAAACGGTGCGTGTCCTATAAATTCAGACCTTACACAACCCTTTTTCGTTTTCCACTTCGTTAGGACACGGAGGTTATTTATATCGTTTTTTGTGTGAAGTTTCTTTTTAATAGATGGGGTAGTTTCTGAGAAACAGCGTTACAGACCTAACGCCATTTGAAAAGCTAGCGAAGGAGCTACGTTCCAACAATGAAATTGAAACTTCGCAGTAGCGTAACTAGGAACTCCGGGGCCCCCCCGCGAAAAACGACTCGGGGCCCTTTAAAATAGCACTGATTTTAATCATTAACGTTTGGGGGCCCCCTAGTTCTCGCCCCCCCCCCGCGCCGCGGGGTCTGCGGGGGCGCTATTTACGCCACTTAAACTTCGGTAAATTTTCAAACACACTGTGCATACAACTACAAACACAACTTCATTACAACATGTTCTAACTTATCCTGTAAAAAATTACTACGATTAATAGTTTAATCAACCAGTACACTAAGTTAAAACAACATAATAACGTACGAAAAAACTACCTATAACAAAGCGCACTCTAAACCACTAATTTATTACTATTTTGGATGTTATACTTGTTTGTTACTTTTGGCCATACGAAGATTTCCACAAAATAGTGTCACACTTATTTGAAACATTTGGTCATACGTTGAAAGTGTCACGCTTATATGTTAGTACATGCACATGAAACCAACCTGTTCTAAGGGGAATGATCTCCTAGCTATTGGAACGAATATGTTCTATTGTGTAGTTAGCTTTCCTCCAGAGAGCGAAAGAGCATTCGTTCTTATTTGAACGAAATAAAATATCTTGAACACACCGTTCTTTGTTACATACCTTTAGAACGCTATCGTTCATTTTTGAACAGACTGTTCTAAGTTGAACGTCTTCTGAACGAATTTTTTAACAGTGTAAGCAGATTAATACAGAAGTCCGAGTGATGATAATGGGCATATCATTATATCAGTGGCCATTAAATTTGGGCCATAAACCAAAGGGACAAACAAGTCGTTCACCTCCACATCAAATAACCTTCAATTTGCTAATATATATCTGAAAAACCTTTAAGTTCAGACCGTAAACAAATACTTTTCAGTTCATATAACAGTCTCACCTTCGAAAGAGGAAAATTCTAACTGCATTTTCCTGACGTTTTGAATATCTTTTTAAAGTACGTTTCAAAGTCTTTACAGATATAATTCAATCCAGTTTAGTTATAGTCCCTCTAGTAAAAAATTAGCTAGCTTATACAGCTAAATGATACCTTACACGCAGCTTACTTCTAAGATTAATTTATCTACCTTTCGATCGCAAACAGCTAGTTTGTAGCTTGCATGTAGTTAGTGACTCAACTTAGTCTTAAAATAACATTTATAATCTAATTAAGTGTTTACCCTTAGACACGCTAACTGCAAGATAAAGTGTTTAATACCTGGCCATAGAAGGGAAACTTTTACGAAGATATAAAAATAAACTGCAGATAACGCTGCTTTTATAAACCATGGCAACGATTGAGCAGCCAATGCAGAAATGAAAAGGGTAAAAAGTAAACTTTTTAATCACATATTCTAGATATATTTCCAGATACTATTAGTTCTTTAAAATGCCCGTAAATGAAGTCAAATTGAAGATATACAGTAGCTGCAACGAGTCTTCTTTGTTTGCAGTACGTTTTTTAAGACATCCAAGTATTCCTTCTGCTAAACGCGTTTTTAAGCAATTTGCAGCTGTGAAACAACAAATGTAGAAATGACCGCCATATTGCAGTTCTGCTTTTTTTGATCTGCAGCTATCTACACCCAAATGGTAGCTTTACTGCAGATTAATAGTTAAATAGTATCACATATGCAGGTGAATTACAGCAAATAATTTATCTAAGGGTACCAATATGCATAAGACGCCGTTCAAAAGTTGAATACTCCTACTCTGATAAACTCCTGGTTTTAAGAGTGCTTTTAATATAAAAAGATTTGGGGGAAAAGCTGCATCCATATTTAATCTTGTATTACGGACAAAATAAGATAATTAAGTCAAATTTAAAAATGCGTGAATTGTACGATAATTATATTCCAATACTTCATAATTAGGAAAAGCACACTGCACTCACAATTTTTTGAACCGAAGAGCAGTCGGCGTCCGGTAGCCTTTTCGTAAAAACAGGGTTAAAATGAACCCCATAATCGACTCTTTCGACATATGCAGCTTGTAATCTTCCTCTTCGCACTTTTCGAATAAATCTAACGCGATGACAGTACTGGTTTCGTCTATCGTTATTGAAACGAGTCCGTCCCGCAGTTCGTCAAAGAATTTGTCCGCATCAAATTGAAGAAAATTGAAAAAGCCGTTTTTCTGTTCGACTTTCTTCAGCACTTTCCTTTTCGTTTCTGTGTTAGCGGCCTAAAGAGAAAAATAGCTTGATTTAACCCAAATCTGTAAAGATCTGAAATAAGCGGAGATCTCACTATAGCTTAAAACCTTATTTAAGTCGGTTTGGAACAATGATATTGATCGAAACTCATCGTGACAACTAGTTTCTAGCGATTGTGTGATCTCGGCTTTATCTACTCACTAGAAAGAAGTAATGAACAGGCGTTTCAACTGGGATTTGTACATTGTGGTCCTCGTAATTCGCCAAATCTTCCAACGAGTCGTAGTACTTCAAAGTGACGGGTAAGGTGATTACTGACAACAGCGTTGTTGAGAAAAATAATGTCAAGCATAGGAGCGACAGAATCCACAGCGCCCAGTATATTTTCTCAATTGGGTTTTTCACATTCAGACTTATTCCTGACAAAGAAAATATAGAGTATCAAGTAAAACACAAAAGGCCCAAGAGAAACCTAATACAAAGCTGATTCTTGCAGGTCTTCATTTGCTCCTGCAAAGCTATTTATACCTGAAACAGAGAAGCCTACCATTTAAAAATATTTTATTTTTCGAACATAGTGTTCTGAAGCGTAAACTGGATTATTCTATCAAATTTACCTCGTAATCTAACTGAATCTTTTCAATAAAGCAACGTTAAATGATTCTATAATGCGTACTAACAGAACGGAGCCTTTCTCCAGATTTCTTAAATAAATTGAAAGTGAGTGCATACTGCTTAGATTGCCCATGGACTTTCTAATTGATATTGAAATATAATAATGAAATAATTATTTTTTTCTAATTCGTTAGGTAATAGACAAAATTTCGACTATTTTCACCAATCTATTAATAATATTAAATCGACAATTAAATTTACTTTAGTATGAGAAAAATAGCTTTTGTTTCACGATGTACCAAAAACCAACTCATTCAAAAACTTTCTAAATTTCAATTCCAATCACCCTCACCAGGTGAAACATCAGTGATAAAGGGTTTAAAAAGCCACATTGAGAAAATATCTGACAATCCCATTTTAGAAAAACAAATTATAACTAATCAATTAATTAGCTCGGACTATACTAAAAATCCGGTGACTTCTATTCTGGACCAAAATATAGTTCAAAATTTAAAACCAGTTGATTCTGAAAAATTAAAAACATTGGTTCTCTCATACACGAATAACACGACGGAAAAATTAAAATGAATTTTAAAACCATTTGGTATAAACCTTGTTTCGAAAACCACTATCACATTAGGAAAACAACTTTCAAAATTAAAACTAAAAAAATTCCGAAGAAAATTTACGAGGTTTAATTTATGAAATTCCATGCTCGTGTTCTAATGTATACATTGGATAAACCAAACGTTCAATTACCGATAAAATTAAAGAACATACAATTTGTGTAAAGAACTGTGATTTGACAAATGGTATTGCGAAACATATTTGTGAAAATGACTCTCACTCGATCAAAATTCTGAGGAGATAATCAAATTGGTATAAGACAAAATTCTTAGAAGGCATATTTATTCGAAAAAAAGGTACTTTAAATTTAGATAGAGGCTGATCAGAAATAACTAACTAGTGTCTACTAAATGTATAAAATTATATTTTTATTGTATTATTTCTTCCATTTGGTATCCGTTTTTTTTTCACGTTGTTTCTTTTTTTCACACACGCGCCTCACGCTACATGGTTTTAAATCTCGTGTTTTTCAAATTTATATAAATTGGCTTAAACAAGTGGATTTATAAAGGGCCACGGCTCGAAACGTCTCCAAATAATAAATTTATACCGTGTGATCTTCTAAAGTTTCATTGTTTTTTTTAGTATTCTATACCATGGTAATTAATAAGTTCAATATTTGAAATAATTCTTATTTTTTTAAAACGTCAACATAGATCACACTGAAATTTTATTAATCAAATTAAACACATCGAAACATTATCGTTATGAAAGGGAAATCATTCACACCTTGCGTTAGAAGAAGTCCAAGTAAATCGGTGAAGTTGTTAAATAAGGTGTTTTCATTTTTCCTGGTACGTGAAAATTTCTTCATTTTTAGAATTAGTGAAATTAGTGCCAAGAAAAACAGAATGCAGCACCAAATCTACAAGAAAATGTGCCAAATGACTATCTGTAATGTTTTCTCCAGTAAAATCTGTATAACAGGTAGTATGAAATATTTTTCTGAACACAACTTTGGAAATAAGTTAGGTGCTGAGAAAACTAAACTCAATCGAAAAACGAAAATTTGGGTGAACGTTAGAACTGTAAACAGGGTGTTTCAGGGTAGTCTGGCACAAATTTACACGCGTGTTCTTTGGGTAACAAGGAGTGAAAACGTCCTAAAACAACGTGCTCCTAAATTAAACCGTATCCGAGAAAATGGCCGTCAAAAATCAGCTTCCAAAATGTCAATTGTTTCATTAAACTAAGCATTGGTCTTTGTCGATAAAAAACAAAACTAGTATCAAAAGTGCGTTATTAAAATGAAAGAAGTAAGCTACGTGTAGAAATACGTTTTAACAATAACAAGGTGACTACGCCTATTAAAAAAGCTAATTGTTGAAATTCGTTTTTTTATTCTTCTAATGTCATAAGTGCAAATTTTACGCATTTTGGGGCATTTTGGAACGTATCTAACTCATATCCGTGTTTGCCCCCCCCCCGAATGCTAGTACACTGAATGTAGAAGGCTTGTGTAATTAATGGTCTATTTAAATAGTTACCCACAAAAATTGTTTACATTCTACGGGTTTAGTCTACATGCTCTGATAGCTTTTTTGGAAGGGTACGAAGCTCGAATTTGCAATGAATTTCGTATCTTAAACCTGCTCTGCTATGCCGTTATGCATCTTATGTATGGACTCGCCCATGGAAATGCGGCGGAAGCACGGCGCTTGTATCAAGAGCACTTTCCTCAAAAACAGCTTCCAAATTGACAAACGTTCACGGCGGTTGACTGACGCTTAATAGAAACTGGAAAATTAAAACCAACGGGACCTGATACTGCGGAAGAACACGTTCCAGAAGACGTGGAAGAACAAGTGCCTACTATCTTCGACGATGATCCTACGACAAAAACGAGAAAAGTTGGACGTCAATTGCGAGTCGGAAATGTACTAGTCTGGCGTACCCTTCGACGACACCAGTACCACCCATTCCATTTACAGCAGGTTCAATCTTTAAATGAGGCCGATTATCCAAGACGAGTCGAATTTTGTCAGTGGTTTCAGGAGCAGATTAACTACGTCAATTGTTTAAGTACACTCTTTGTTTCTGACGAGGCTAATTTTTCCCGTGACGGAATCTTTAATTTACATAATCGTCATGAGTGGCAGCGAGAAAATCCGCACACGACTACCGTTACGTCACATAAAGTGCAGTTTGGTCTCAACGTCTGGTGCCAAATTGTTGGCGACCATTTAATGGGACTTAATTTTCTACCGCCAAGACTAATTGATTCTTAACCTTTCTACAATACACTTAACCAGAGATACTTGAAGACGTGCCGCTAGCAGAAATACAACGAATGTGGTCTATGCACGACGTAGCACTCCTTCATTTAAGCCTTCGGGTTAGACCTCATCTGGATGCCGAGTTTCCTCAGAGGTGGATAGGTTGAGGCGGAACTGTTGCATGGCCAGCCAGATCTCCTGATTTTAACCCAGGGAATTTCTATCTTTGGGGCCTAATCAAGGATTTGGTATACAAGACTGAAGCTCAAGACCTTGAAGACCTACATTAACGCATAATTGACGACTGCTACACAATCCGAAACACGCTAGAAATCTTTTGTCGTGTTCGAGAATCTTTCGAGAAGACGCGTCCAAGCTTGCCTACACGCCAATGGGGGCCATTTCGAACAATGTTCGTAAATGCAATGATCAATGTCATGTTATTATACAGGGTGGAAGCCTCAGCAGTGGTCCAGCCTCGGTACTTCTCCTAGTACACCAGAGTGCTGCTGGTCGAACACTTCTACAGGCGCTGGTATTCCACAAATAGACCAATGGGATAATTATAAGCGCATCTTTATCTAATCGCCCGATAAAGCATTTGGAAGATGCGCTTCTAATTCTCCCATTGGTCTATTTTATAGACTAGGAAAAGTACCGAGGCTGGACCACGGCTGAGGTTTCCACCCTGTATAGTCTGAGAAACCATAAAATAAAGAAATGAATTTTTAACGGTGTCTCTTGGTAATTTAAATAACCTTGTCATTATTTTAAATCGTAACGACAGCATACTTCTAGATGCGAACGCTTAATAATCTTTGGCTAGTTGAAATTTTCATTAGCTTATCTCATAGGACGTTTTTACTCCGTGGTACTCAAAGAACACGAATTTCTCCCCATACCCAACTTTTTTTGGGACATCTTGAACAATTGGTACACAAGACGGAAGTCCGCAACATCGACGACCAACGACAGCGCATTATTGATCGCTGTGAAACTATTCGCGACCGAAACGGGTCTAGAGGACGCAACGGTGCCGAACCGTGTAATTGGTTTAATATCGTCAAGCGTCTGCTTAAGTTTCTAACTTGCTAGCGTCCACAGTTCATTAAAGTAGTTCTAGCCGCCGCCGTTAAGGAGCGCAACCATAGCTTTCGGTCGTGAATTCGTAACACGCCTCGAACGGGTTAAGGAATGATTTGCGTGTGCCCTGGGTGTTCATTTTGTACATTTTTTGTAATTCAGTTCAATTTGTACTTATGTCACTCGAAAAAAAAGTTCAGTAAATAACTCCCTTTCAATTGACGTGGTCACTATGAAACACCTTGTTATTGTTAATTTCTACACGTAGAATACTTATTCCAAATAATAACGAATTTTTTATACTATTGATCGTTTCCTTATCTTTTTTGATAAAATACCAAGTGCTTAGTAAAAGGAAACAATTGGGTCCAAAGAATAATAGAAATTGCACATTTGAGCGTTTTCCGACGTTTTGGAGGGCGATTTTGACGGTAAATTACTCGGATACGGTTCAAATTAGAAAAATGTTTCTTAGGACCCTTTTCACTCCTTGTTACCCAATCGACACGCTTGTAAATTTGTGCCAGACTTCTCTGAAACACCCTCTATATCAGAATAAGAGACGCTGCCCTGAGAAAACAGATGATAATATGTCGTTTAACCGCATGTACGGCACAGATATTGGATAGGATAGTAAATCATATTTCTAAAGGACACAAATTAAAGCAGGGTTTTTGAGTTAATATATGATAAAACAAAATTGTATAACAGTTTTTAAGAAATTTACAACATCAATGTTCAAAATTGATCTTCTAGTATTAAAGGTTTTCAACATGTAGGCCAAATATAAGTCGGATATTATTGTGGCCAAGTTTTCAAAATGGTGGTCAAATGTATAATCAAAGACATGAAAAATCTAATATTGAGGTTCAGGGCGTGATAAACGTACAATTTGTACTAACTTTCACAATTTGTTTACAATATTTTAGACTCAAAACTACCTGGGTGCCACTTTTCACGATTGTCAAATGTTTGGTGACAAATCCTTTTTGGTTTATCTGTTGTTATGGAGCATTTTCAATCAAAAACATGGCGTTTGAAATTGTTAACTTCAGTATATATGTCCATTTGTCGGCAACATTTGCGATAAATCTTCATTATACGCGTTTGTTTGTCCATAAGATATAATTTTCTCACTCTGATCGTACTTTTGCATAGCAAAATAACGTTTCTGATAGTATCTTTTTGAAAATATTTCAGAAACTGTAGAGATTTTATTTTAAACTAGGCTGTCATAAATTAAAACACAACTAATCACATACCATCACTTCAAAATAACCGCATTTGTTTCATTTAAATTTGATAATTGACCTCTTTTTAAATTAAGAGCTGCTAACGCAAGCAAATAAGAAAACTACACGGTGAGGTGGATTTATGTACTTTTATAATTACATTCAAAAATAGTAATACGAACCTCTTAACTTGGCTGGTCCGTAAAATTTCGCATTACCGCGTTATAGCTAATTACTAATGAAATTAAAAAAATTTGAAAACACGCTTTGAAATCGTATAATGAGACGTACCTGTTTATCGAACAAAAACACCAGGTCGAAGACGTGCGAGTGTTTATCGATTGGGTTTCTGGAGATTACTCCAATTTCAACATCCCAGGTAACGGACTTGAAATCGACATATTCAGAAGCGTCGGATCGGAACTCATCAGGAAAGAGCGAAATGTCGCATTCCTGTTTGTGATGTTTTTATATTAATTTTGCAACAGAAAGGAGCCTGGCCCAACAATTTGTTTTCCTGACCCGAAAACCCGGCCCGAACCCGACTGATACGTCACAACTGCTAGAGCCGCGTTCACACCTACCCTCTGAAACGGTGCGAGCCCTCCCGCTACGTTTGGATGCCGTCGTGTGAACAGTGACCGTTGCGCGTCCCAGCGTTGCAGATCACTTCGGCTGAACCGCTTCGTCAACCAGTTTGGGAGCGATTCGTGACGTTATCGAGTCGGTTTTTTTGTGAACCATGTTATTTATTCGGCCGTATTCTGCATGACCCCGCATGTAAGAAGGGAAATGCCTACTTGCTTCGGCCCTACCATTCGACGAGAGCTCACTGATTTCCCTCTTCTTTCCCCTCTTGCTTGGCCAATTGAAGGGCTGCTTTAGTGTGACGTATTACTAGTTTTGAATTCCCAACTTCCGGTTAAAATTATCCGACATTTTTAATTTCATTTGTAAAGTGAATTTTGCCGAAACTGCAATGGAGTTTTTGCTGCTGTCGTGGGAATTGAAGCGATAGGCTTAGCGGAAGAAGTAGAAATTTTTAACGAAGGTAGCATGGAATTGAGAATGTTTAGCTAAGCGCATCATTGGAGAAGCAGGTATTTAATATGTACGTTACAATCGTTGAACATAAGGTTTTAATTGGCGTTATTTTTTACAGCTAAGGCTCTTTTTAACCACGAAACTGGGCTACGTTCAGTAACGTTCATAAACACATGCGGCTTTCCGGTACAAAATTATAAAATTGGAGAGCCAATGGTACAATACTCTTTGTAAATTATGATTACATTATTAATTTGGAAATACAAATATTTTTATTTGCAGATGCATACTACCGAATGAACTCTGCGCACATCAATAATACACATTCGCATGTATATTTGGGTTATATATTTTGCACGTTCGCTTAGTGTCGTAACCCACAAGGGGCTTAAAAATACGTCAATACGAATGATATTTACTGTAATGTTTTTTTATGTACTGTTAGGGCCGATGTGTTTATGGAATATAATTTTGTCCTGCTGTCTCTTGCATAATTTTTCGAACTTTGAAAAATTTCCCCCGTCCGGTTACAATTGTCAAGAATATTTTTAATCAATAGCACTAAACTCAGTTAATTCCTTAGCATTATACTTAAAGGTAATATTTATTTTATCACAATTGCTTTTTACTTAAAAATCTTCCCTACTCCAGAAGCTTAATTAATCTTCCGAAAGTCTCACTCTCTCTGGATGCAGTCAGAAGGCTGAATGTAACAATTAACAATTATCTCCTCGCATCATTACCACTCTTTATATATTGCAGATTTTTCCCAGAAAGCCCCTATTCAGATGTAAATACTACAAGGTACTCCTGCGTACGACACTTATATATAATATGTACAAGTGTTTTCTTTTAATTGGTTCATTTTTAAGTATGTTTGGATATTATCCGCCACCAGTATTGTTATTTCTTGCATCAGTTTTTAGGTTGTTCCATTATTTTAAAATCAGATGAGGAAATTTTGGGGGCTAGAAAAGCAGATCAACCACGAGTGCAACTGTTTCCCATAGATTATTCTGCTTATAGTTATGAGCACTGATTTTTTGCCGGTGAAGCTCTTCACATTTGGGTTCCTCCACAGTATATGAAGGGTCTTCATCACCCATTTTTAAACAATTGCTTAGTGCTTACAAAAATATTTCACAAAACCGAATTGAGTCAAATATTTATTTCACAAATTTCTTCACATTTTCCAAACAATACAAAAAAACTTTATTTATTTTTGTGATTGGGAGGAAAAAACCTGTAGGGATGGCGAATTAGTGAGCAGTTATTTCCATGAAAAGCATGCTTAATTTTTTTTGCCACCGAACTTTGGAGCCCCTTTAAGAGCCATCCCTATTTGAATACAGCCAATTATAGCAACATAAAAGGTGTAACTATCACCAACGCCTACATTTGGCTGTTGGAACAGAGCTACAGCCGCTTAGTAGCTACTGATAATACAATCACTAGTTCGCTACTCCTACAGGTTCATATTTCTTGCTAGAATTTAATTCCATAAAGTAAACGAACTAAAGAATATTCGTCACTTGTTGGTAACTTCACGAAGCTCTTCTTCCGTTTTCCCCGCGCAACTGAGTGGTCAAAGTTGGCTGCACTTTTATGTAAATTTTATTCAATAAATTGTACACTATAGCTGAATATGTAATAAAAATATTGTAAAAAATAATTATATTTTGTTTTAATTTCAAACAAGATTCAGATTACTATGGAAGGCTATTTTTAATTATTGATATTATCCTAAAAGATGTTGTTCTAAAGTTAATGAAATTTAAAGTAGATGGCATTGTTTAAGGGCTTTTACTTTTTGGTTTGTTAGAAGATGGCATTACAAAAGTTTTGAATAAAAAATGAAAAATTGATGGCATTGCAAATTATCTTCCCTAAAATAACACTAGATGACACTGTACGCTTAATTTTGGTGTAGGTGGCGTTTTAACGTTATTTCCGGAACATGGGTCATCAAGAGTCACGTCACACTAGTTACGTCGCTGCAGCCCTTCAATTGGCCAAGCAAGAGGAGAAGAAGAGGGAAATCAGTGAGCTCTCGTCGAATAGTAGCGCTGAAGGAAGTAGGAGTTTCCCTTCTTACTTGCGGGGTCATGCAGAATACGGCCGATTAATAAAATGCTTATCAATATTTTACAAAAAATAATCTTCCCGCTTTTTGCATATTTAAATACCAAAAAATTCTTCTTAGCACATTCGTTTTTAATAAGATGGTTTTAAAACGTGACTCAAAAGCGTGAGCAGACGAACTCTTAATTACGTGGATATACTACACGTGCCCAATTTTCTTCAAAACTCACAGGGAATCTAGCGTGTGAAGAAACAGATTGCCAAACGCTACGAACCGCAGCGAGATCGAAACGACGCAAAACGTATTCGAGTGTACGTGTGAACGTGGCTTAAATCAAGGAGGATTAAGGGAAGGGGAGTTGTATTGAGGCGCCTCTTATGGCTGCATCCGTAGTCAGAGAGCGTGAGACGACCAGTGGGTGGGAGCGGGAGGAAAATGTATGTAAAATACCGGCTCGCGTTCCTGTTTTGAGCGCCCTCTAGTTCAAAAAAACTGTTGAAAGTTATTTCTGTTTTTATTTTGAGAATTCGGCTGCTTTGGTGTTTGTTTTTCTAATGCCGTAAATTAGTAAACAATTTGCAAAACTCAAAATATTTTTTTATATAGAAAATGCTCTTACTTTAGTTATATGATATTAATCTTCGCGTGATAAAAAAATTCGAATTTTATTTACTAAGTAAATCTAGTCGACATACATTTTTAGCGTATTCACGACGAAACACCGAAGCAGCAAAATTCTCAAAATAAAAACCGAAATAACCTTCAACAATTGTTTTGAACTAGAGGGCGCTCAAAACAGGAACGCGAGCCGGTATTTTACATACGTTTTCCTCCCGCTCCTACCCACTGGGCGTCTCACGCTCTCTGACTACGGATGCAACCATAAGAGGAGCCTCAATACAACTCCCCTTCCCTTAATACTCCTTGCTTAAATGCTACTTTTAAGGGTTTCAAGCTTTTGCTAATTTCCGGTGCACCGCCCAAATCTTTGTGAATGTGATCACTTACCGATTTTGTTCAAATTCGGGAATTAAGTAGACCTTCGTGTAACTTGAAATTTCCCAATGGGAAAAATTTCAATGGGCTTCCATTTTGTAATATCAACCAAAAATGTTTTTGACAACTAAATCTCAACTTTTCTTTATGGGATTTAACATGGGCAAAATTTTAAAATAACAGGGTCTCCCCCTTGTGAAATATTTGAAAAAAATTAAACATTTTGTTGTAACAATATTGTCGGGACCAACGAAAGGGAAAGTGTTGAAGATAACAAGTTGGCAAGCCAAATTATACCTCTCCTCGGAAGTATGGTCCCTAGTGGTATTAATTTCTCGATACGACCCCCAAAGATATCTCCGCAATTCAGAGTTATTTACGAAAAACGTATTCTCGGTTCAAACCCTGCCCGGTATAAAATTTTAATTTTAATTTAACGGTAATAGTTAGTGTAGGGAGCTGTTGGCTCGATCGCGTGGCATGAAGGGCTTGCCACCACCCTAATACGCATTGTAACCCGGCCACCTGAATTAAAGGCTTCAAAAGTCGCTTGATGACTTAGGCCTAAGGTGGTGCCTTGGGTATTAGCCTAGCTGATTATGATTTATAATTGAGACGAAACAATCGAGTTAATTTATTCAGAATATTATAAATTAAGTAGTTACAACAGCGAGTTAGATTCACTAAAACAATGCACAATTGAATTTAACCCTTTTTACAGTACATGTTTATCAGTTGAATATAATACTAAGCAAATTTTAATGAAAGAAACATCTACAGATGGTATTTGTATTTTTCTCGCTTACGAAATACTTGCCGCATCTTTAACGCTCATTTTATTTCAACTTCCAGTTGACGTTGTGACACATACCGCATGAAAAAGACCAATGCCGTCCAATTTCCATTATCATATAATGACT
Source organism: Leiobunum rupestre (assembly GCF_980474605.1). Classification (NCBI taxonomy): domain Eukaryota; kingdom Metazoa; phylum Arthropoda; class Arachnida; order Opiliones; family Sclerosomatidae; genus Leiobunum; species Leiobunum rupestre. Next base: position 51,755,170 of record NC_143393.1, read on the forward strand.
CACACACCCAAGAAATCATTGACTGCGTTAGAAATCGTAGTTATCCAAATATCCACACCAAATATATTTACAAGAAGCAAAAACCTTACCATCAACAAAGCACAGAGAGCCACTTGACTAACCGCCAGCTCTTAAAGCAATTAACGTTAAATTATCTCCTTTGAATTAGCACAACTATATATAGGTCGTTAAGAATACCCGTAAATAAATAACAAAAAAAACTAACAAAGTGGACCACCCACAGGGTCTACCCTTTAACCCTCTAATCTCGGCTGACTGCGCTAAAACAAGATTTAACCTTTAAAAAAAACCAGATTAGGCCTCCATAAATTCATTAATAAAAAAAGACTTTATTACCTATTATGCTTACGATGCCTGTCTTAATTTCAGTGAATCTAAGCAGCTATCGGTGGTTCTGTGGGAGAGCGCTCGACTGCCAAGCCGAATGGTCTGAGTTCGAAACCTGGGTGGCGCATTTGTTTTTAATCAATAGAGAAACGCTAAATTAGAATTTCTTCGATGCAATAATTTCAATTTCAATTCTATTTCAATTAATCCAAAATTTCGTACTCTGTCAGGCCTGCGAACGCGTCCGCATTTTCGGTGCAAAGTGTAATCACTGCGTACGCAGTTTCTCGAAGGGTTGACAAAACCGCCGTGTGACGGTGAGCGTTAGCGGATTCATTTGCGTTTTGGTTTGGATGGTGTTTTTTCGCTCACCGTCGTGACGGTTTGGTGTTTTACGTTTTTGTAGTGTTTATACGTAAGTTGTGAGTGTTGAATTTGTTGTATTTGTGTTCTGATGGTTGTGCATGTTGAGTCCGTTGTGTTTATATGGGCGTTTTCTCTCCAACTTCTTCTTAATGACTTTGGGACGGACCGAGTGCTGAGTGTAATGCTACCTCTCAACGTCCAATGGCAGGGTTTCCACCAGTTGTACACGGTATTCGTCTTAGTATCAATTTGCGATCGCATCGGGCGGGATTTGAACCCGAGACCTCCTGATTGACAGGCGGACGTTCTACCACAGAACCACCAAACCACCGACACTTGTTACGCCTTATTGAAAATTAGACCTTCAGCTTTATCGGAAGCGTATTTAATAGAGTACGAAATTTTGGATTAATTGAAATAGAATTGAAATTGAAATTATTGCATCGAAGAAATTCTAATTTAGCGTTTCTCTATTGATTAAAAACAAATGCGCCACCCAGGTTTCGAACCCAGACCATTCGGCTTGGCAGTCGAGCGCTCTACCACAGAACCACCGATAGCTCCTTAGGTTCACTGAAATTAAGACACGCATCGTAAGCATAATAGGTAATAAAGTCTTTTTTTATTAATGAATTTTTGAGGCCTAATCTTGTTTTTTTAAAGGTTAAATCTTGTTTTAGCGCAGTCAGCCGAGATAAGAGGGTTAAAGGGTAGACCACTTTGTTAGTTTTTTTGTTATTTATTTACGGGTATTATTAACGACCTATATATAGTTGTGTTAATTCAAAGGAGATAATTTAACGTTAATTGCTCTAAGAGCTGGCGGTTAGTCAAGTGGCTCTCTGTGCTTTGTTGATGGTAAGGTTTTTGCTTCTTGTAAATATATTTGGTGTGGATATTTGGATATCTACGATTTCTAACGCACACAATGATTTCCTGGGTGTGCGAGTCATTATATGATATTGGAAATTGGACGGCATTGGTCTTTTTCATGCGGTATGTGTCACAACGTCAACTGGAAGTCTACGAGCGTTGAAATAAATTGAGCGTTAAAGATGCGGCAAGTATTTCGTAAGCGAGAAAAATACAAATACCATCTGTAGATATTTCTTTCATTAAAATTTGCTTAGTATTATATTCAACTGATAAACATGTACTGTAAAAAGGGTTAAATTCAATTGTGCATTGTTTTAGTAAGTCTAACTCGCTGTTGTAACTACTTAATTTATAATATTCTGAATAAATTAAACTTGATTGTTTCGTCTCAATTATTTAAATTAAAATTAAAATTTTATACCGGGCAGGGTTTGAACCGAGAATACGTTTTTCGTAAATAACTCTGAATTGCGGAGATATCTTTGGGGGTCGTGTCGAGAAATTAATACCACTAGGGACCATTCTTCCGAGGAGAGGTATATTTTGGCTTGCCAACTTGTTTTAATAGGTTAAAAAATTATTATTGTAAATAAGATATATTTTTAATCACTAATCTTATCTTACTATTTTTTAACCTAATGTGTATATATATTCGCTTACAGCGTTTATTATTACCGTCACTCCTAATATGTCGTTCATCTTGTAAAGTACTCATTCTTAATAAACGTTTGTTTTTTTAAAATCATTACGTTATGATTTTCTTACTAGTTTCATTAGTTAGTTAGTGAAGGGGAAGCTTTGCTGATTAACATTGGATTTAAAACTCCAATAGGTTATGGGCCCAGCACGCTCCCACTGCGCCACTACTATGCTGACGATCTAGTCTGCTGTATCCCGGTTTCAGTTACCATCACCGTAATCCGTATCCTGTCAACAGTTCCCGTGAGTAACCACGGATAGTCTTTTTCGTCAAGACGTCGAGAAACTATCAGGTCCGGAGAATTGGAGGAGTTGGAAAAGACAAATAGTCGACATCCTAACCGTTCGAGACATATACGAGATTCTTACTGGCGAATGGATTGAACCTACGGAACCGGTGCCTGGAGCAACAGCAGCAGAGAAGTCTGAATACACTTCAAACAAGAAGTACCGAGTGGCGTTCAGCACGGTCCGTGGTATACTCTGGTCAACCATATCCAAAAAGGTCCAAAACATGATCACAAATTGCGAGACACCAAAGGACATGTGGGACAAGCTGCTTGAAATCTTCGACCAGAAGTCTTCAAATCGTCTCCGAAAGCTTCTGGCGCAGCTCATGCGAACTACGAAGTCACCGGACGTCGACATGGCCACCCACATTGCCCAGATGTGTTCTCTCTGGACAGATATCTTGTCAACGGCAAAGACAGAAAAGGACGTAACGTTCGACGATTGCATCCTTATTGCATATATTTTCGAGTCCCTACCGCAGGACGAATACCGAGAATTTGGTATGCTTTGGGATACGATGCCTACAGAGAAACAGACTGTCGCAGAATTAGAACGTCTGTTAATCGGCCGTGCAACTCGAGAGGGCGACGCGTTTGAAGATTCCTCTGGGCTTATGGTAAAACGCAGTAACGGAAGTTACTCTGGCACCTCAAATGAGAAGAAAACCGTAAGACGTAAGCAAAAATGTACTAATTGCCGGAAGCTTGGTCACATTGCTGAAGACTGTCGGGGACAGAAACGAGCCTCTAGAAAGACGTGTAATGACGACAGCAACCACGCAAGCATTGGGGGTCTGATTGCAGCTGACGGTCTCGTGGCACGTTCATCATCTGAAGAAGCCTGGTACTTTGATTCGGGTGCTACACAGCATATTATGAACGACGCCACGAAGTTCCTGAATTTCCGAAGGTTTGCTACACAAGCAACTCTCCAGATCGGAAACAAAATGCAGATGACAGCGGATGTTGAAGGAGACATCAAGTTTCAGTTCCGGATCGGGAAGAAACTATATCAAGATGTCGTCCACAATGTCTGGCTCATTCCCGATTTCGCCTGCAACGTTTTCTCATTAAAAAGCTCCATGAAGAGAAACAAGAATCTGGAGTTCAAAGTTACAGCAAATTCTTGTGGTCTCTATGAAGTCCTCGGGGGTAAGAGAAACCTCTGTGTCCCTGGTAGGGTCGAGAACTTGTATCGTCTGGACGTCATGGTCAAAGCAGCCATCCCAATCAGCTTACATCGCAGCAGATCCTCGAAATGACCGAAAAGCAGATTTACAAGTCTGGCACGAGCGGATGGGTCATCAGGATAAACGTCGTGTAGCAGCAACTTTGAGAAGACTCGGATATGCAGTCCTCAACCAAAGCTCTGTGAAGGGTGCATCTACGGCAAGATGACGAGGCACAGCTTCGGCACTCGGCTGGAAAAGGCAACGAAACCGGGTGAAAGGATTCACTTGGATCTCTGGGGACCATCACCGACCCGTCCATGAAGGGGAAGAGATATTACGTCCTATTCAAAGACGAGTATTCCAGTATTCGAGCCGTATTCTTCCTAACGAAGAAATCCGAAGTCATTGACTGTTTCAAAGAATTCTTTGCTTTCTGTCGAACCCGAAACCACACAGTACAAGAGCTGATCACTGACAATGGAACCGAATATGTCAATGAAGAGTTTCATCGTTGGACTTCCAAAGAAGGTCTCAACCATCGCAAGTCAATGCCATATACGCCAGAACAAAACGGGGTTGCTGAAAGAGAGAACAGGACAATTATGGAATCCGTACGAGCCATGTTGCACTCCAGATCAGACTTACCACCGAAACTCTGGACTGAAGCGGTAAACACGACTGTCTATGTCCTGAATAGAACAGCTCCGACTTGCATTACTGGGAAGACCCCATACGAGTTATGGACGGGGAAGTCAAATCCATCGATCCAGCATCTGCGTGCCTTTGGCACTGAGTGCTTTGTCCACATACCAAAAGAGAAGCGAAAGAAGCTGTCTCGGAAGGCGTATAAAGGTTTCCTGGTTGGCTATGAAGACAGTGCGGACGGATATCGAGTTTGTTCCAGAGCTGGACGAATTACTAAGATCTCGAGATGTCTAATTCAATCCCGAGACGTGCGTTCCTGATTCCTGGATTCCAGTCTCTGAGGAGTTGTCCAGCCAGGGCGAGCAATTGACCGACGATTTCGTTTGCGAAAACCGGCCAACCAGAACCACCAACTCATCAAAAGACGGACCAACCAGAGCCACTAATGCACCATCGGGCATGCCAACCAGAGCTGTCGACTACTCAAACGAAGAGACAACTAAATCCGTCGAAGCGTTGGAAGACGTGGCTACCGGACACAATGAGGCAACAGTCTCTGACGAAATGTCAGACAACCGCTCTGAGAAGAGTGGTCCGGTACTCAGAGATCGCTCAACTCTCAAGAAAGTTCAGTCGTGTCATACCTGTCATCCAACAAATAAAGCCTTCCTGATCTGCGACACATTACCACAGACTGCCAGCGAAGCACGTTCCAGTAACGAGTCCACAGAATGGCAGGAGGCAATGGCAGACGAGCTTACAGCGATGAAGAAACACAACGTCTACGAAATGGTCGATCCTCCACTTGGTCGAAAAATCATTGGAAACCGTTGGATTTTTCGTACGAAGCATGATGAAGATGGTACAGTTATCAAGTACAAAGCTAGACTCGTAGCTAAAGGCTTTACGCAACGAGAGGGTGTCGATTACGACGAAACTTTCGCTCCGGTCGCTCGATTCGAGACTCTACGAATATTCTTCAGCCTAGTCGCCCAGAAAAAACTTCATCTACGGCAATTCGACGTGAAGACGGCTTTTCTGCATGGCAAGCTATCTGAAGAAATATACCTACGTCAACCCGAAGGTTTCAACGATCGCAGCGGACAAGTCTGGAAGTTACGGAAAAGTCTTTATGGTCTCAAGCAATCCCCATGGTGCTGGAATGAACGAGTCGACAAGTCCTTACGTGACCATGGTTTCAAAAAGGCTGATGGAGACCGATGTCTGTACATGCTGTCCACAAGCGCCATTTTCTTGGTTCTCGTCCTCTACGTCGATGATGGTGTTATTGCTGGAAATAGTACCGAAGCTGTAGACGAGTTCCTTTCCAACTTCAGTGATGAATTTGAAATCATCACAGGAAGAGCGTCAACCTATCTTGGGCTGAAAATTGATACGTTGAAAGACGGGTCTATATTTCTACACCAGAGCGCCTATGTCGAAAAAATCCTGGAGAGGTTTAACATGCAGAACTGCAAACCAGTAAAAACTCCCACCAGCAGTCCAGACACTACCGATCAGAGCAGAGAGTTTTTCGAATCAACGACCGTATATGCCTCAGCCATCGGAAGTCTCAGATACGCAGCCACAGGAACACGACCTGATATAGAGTACGCTGTTAATCGAGCGTCACAAGCTATGGCCAACCCCACAGTTGCCGACTGGAACTGGGTGAAAGGATCTTTCGATATCTTAGAGGGACCTCTACACTTGGTCTCCTATTCAAGGCAGGCGATTCTATGACAACAAATCCTTAAAGCGACTCTGACTACGCCGGCTGTGAAAAAACGACACGTTCAACATCTGGAATCGTATGCTTAATTGGTACCACTCCAGTCACATGGGCGAGTAGAAAGCAACAATCCACCGCCTTATCAACCACAGAGGCCGAGCTGGTTGCTGCCACTGAAGCAGTCAAGGACGTCGTCTGGATTGAACGAATCAAGTCTTTCCTGGGTCTCAACGTAGACGATGATGTACCCGTACTCCGAGTCGACAATGCAGGGACCATTAAACTCATCAGAAATCCTGAGTTTCATCGCCGAACGAAACATCAGTATTCGTCAGTACTACGTTCGTGAACTGGTCGAAGAGGGCGTCATCGACGTTATTTATATCCCGAGTGAAGAACAGCTGGCCGACATTTTCACTAAGCCACTACCTAAAGAAATCTTCACCCGCCACCGTCAGAATCTCAGTTTACGGCAGTACGAGAAAGTCGTCAACGAGGGCGAGTGTTGAAGATAAAAAGCGTTATCGACTTTTCTCATTTAGTTTTTTTAATAGGTTAAAAAAAATGTTTATTGTAAATAAGATATATTTTTAATCACTAATCTTATCTTACTATTTTTTAACCTTATGTGTATATATATTAGCTTACAGCGTTTATTATTACCATCACGCCTAATATGTCGTTCATCTTGTAAAGTACTCATTCTTAATAAACGTTTGTTTTTTTTAAATCACTACGTTATGATTTTCTTACTAGTTTCATTAGTTAGTTAGTGTAGGGTAGCTTTGCTGATTAACATTGGATTTAAAATTCCAATAGAAAGACAGACAGCCACGCCATCACAATAAGGAGAAGAAAACAAGAAGCTCGGGATCCCGCGGACACAATGGAGCGATCCCGCGTGGGCAATTTCGTTGGCAGTGGCCATGGTTGGGACAGCAGCGGTTGGCGTCTTGATTTTTGGTTTTCGAGTTTGCGGAACTAACCCGTCGAATTCTGGCGCTAAGTTGAGCGTTCGGCGGGATTGGCGGGGTACGTTGGTATAAAGATCTGGTACGATGGATAATGTCGGTGAATTTGGGACTCTGTAGTCTTCGGTGGCCGACGATGAAGCGGACGAGTATGAGGACGGTCGAGGAACGTAGTTCACAGGCGAGTAACGTGGCGGTTTGATCAGTTGCCCAGTGCCGTCTTTCCCATTGGGCAAATAGGGCACTGCCCTAGGGCCCCAAGATTCTGGAGGGCCCCATTTTCAACTTTTGTAAGGTGAAAAAGATGAATCTTACAAATATTGTTTTTCACATTTTTTAAATTGTAGTATTGTCTATTTACATTTTACAAATTTTTAAACTATCTAAAACATGTCTTTTCGTGATATAGACGGTGTAGACCGTCGCATTTTTTTATTTGAACCAATATTTGAAGATTAGGGCGACGATGGAGGTTAAAAGCCTAGTTTTTCTTCTGCCTGCCCCCCTTTAAATTAGGCCAACATGTTCAGCGGTTGGCCTACCACCGGGGTATTTGTGCTCCAATAAGTTAATTTAAACGATGACAGGCAGAAAAAAACCTAGGCCTTTAAGAAATTGTCTGGAATTATTAGGGGCCCCGCGTATCACTTTGCCCAGGGGCCCCCAATCACGTAAATACGGCCCTGCAGTTGCCCGGCGCCTCCGCCAGTTGTCAGCGTAAGAAATACCAGTGATATGATACGAAAAGAGTTGGCATAAGTAACGGGGAACTTAAAAAGGTCTCTTGGCGAGTGGCAACTCCCCAGTGCTAGCTTTTCAGCTAAATGCTTCCCAGGTCGTTTTGTCCTTAGTAGGCTTTGCTTTTCAGCTTTAATGTTCCCACTAAGAACTCCGAAGAGAGACTCTCCCCTCCTGACCCGAGCGCGACCTTGTATACCCGTTGACCGCGGGGTCGCTTCATTGTGGCCCTGGGAGCCCGAGCTTTTCGTTTCCTTCTCCTTATTGCGTTGGCGTGGCTGTCCGTCTTTCCCTTTCGTTGGTCCCGACAATAGCGTTATCAAGTCGCAAATATACCGAGGTACAGAAAGCGAAAGAAGATGGAGTAACTAAAAGCGTGTTCCTTAAGGAATATGACCAAGTGATTTCGGTCGAGGAGATTTCAGAAAGAAACGGAAAACATTTCGCTTAATGGAATTTTTATATACTAAACGATTTTTCTGAAAATTTATGTTGAAATATTTTCGGAACATTAGAAGTAAAACGTGAAACAAAATTAAAGAAAATCAGTTAAACGTAATTTTTTTCAAAGCAAAGATGGTCACCTGTACAGAAATTAAATACCGAATTGGTCCCTTTAATTCTAAAGAGAAAAATGGCCATTCTGCACAGATTGAAAATAATAAATTTTGTAATTGCCAAAATTCTGACCTCAAATCTTAATAAATATTTTTCTTTCCACCCATGTATTTTATTTTAACAATATTGAGTACTCCCTTTAATTTTTTCTTTAAAAAATACTAAGTTAAATTTTTGTGAATCCTTTTTCAGAATTTCTGAAATTTACTTATTAAATCCTTTCCCGAAAATAACAAAACTGTTGGTTAAACAAGTTTTAAGTAAAAAATTAGGTTAGATTGTATTAGTACCTTAGTCTCATTAATGATGAAGTCTTAGATCTGGCTTTAAGACAATTTATATTTTTCATAACATTTGATGTTTTATGTAATTTTTTATATTGTTTACTTTTTTATTTATCTTCCACTGTTGGTTTCGGTCAACGAACTCTGGGTTTTCTTTAGTTGTATGTTGTTTGACAGTTTTCAAATTTTTATTTATATTTTAAACGATGTCATTGTCCTGTTCTATGGGTCCTAATGATTAGTAAATGACTAATGAAAATTGGTCCTTAGGTGCTTCGTTTCAGCCCAAAAATCTCTTGCTAGTCCTGAAGTTAGAGCTCATTTAGATACAACGTTTCCTTTAAGGCACAGACAGTGGCGGACTGGGTCTAATATTTCGGGCTGCCAGAAGACAAAGGGCCCCAGCTTTAACAACTATAACTCTATCATGTTTGAGGGGCCCACCTGCCATCGGGCAGGTTCACTCTATGGCCAATCCGCCACTTAGCACAGAGGTTGACGATCTCCAGGTTTAAATCCACGCGATTTATTCCTCTGAGGCGGTCTAACGGATTTCGTGTGCCAGACAGAAGTACGTGACGTTGCCGCGTAATCGAAGATTGCGAGACTATTCATAACACGCATAATACGTAAATTAATTCTACGACGGACTCACGCTTGTATAAGAGCCAGGGGTCTCGGGGCCCCGGGTGAAATGCATGGGCGAAAATGAGTGTAGCGGCCCTGCGGTATATACATCCCCATGGGAAAATTTTAGCGGCCCTGGGCGACCGCGTGGCTGTCTGTCTTTCCCTTTCGTTGGTCCCGACAATATCTTATTCAAATGAAGATTTTATTTTTATTTTTAATTTTTGGGGAAATTCGGGTCATTTTGGGTAACGTAAATTTAGGTTAGAACAATTAAATTTTGGGTAAATGCGAATCAATTTGGGGAAATGGAAACAAAATTTGGTATATGGAAACAAAATTGTGTAAAATCTTCTTTTGAATAACATATTGTTACAATAAAATGTTTAATTTTTTCAAATACTTCATAGGGGGGACCCTGCTATTTTAAGATTTAATCCCGTAAAGAAAAGTTTAGATTTAGTTGTCAAAAACATTTTTGGTTGCCATGGAAAAACGGAAGCCCATTGAAATTTCAAGTTAAATAAAGGTCTACTAAATCCCCGAGTGTGAAAAAAATCGGTGAGTAACACCTCGGGTCGTCTCCTTGTTAGTAACGCGCACTAAAATGGCTAGAACTCCGTTATTGAAAGATGAGCTGGCATAGCACTGCAAGATTGTGCTTGTGGCCAAAGGTGTTATTTTTGATGTTTGAAGAACTTCTAACGGGTCAGATTTGGATCCAGGCCCCAAGGGCCAAATACCAATAATATTAATCAATGTGGGTAATTGCAGGCGCGCAATTTCCTATATCAAATCAGATTTAAAAATATGTAATACAAAAAAGTAGTTTCCGTACGTGAAAATATTTCAGTTGTTTCTCCGGAAGCTATATTAATAAATTTTTGACCAAATGTAAAGCTTTACGTGCAAACTATTACTTACATTTCTGACAAGGTAGCCGAGGACCCCAGTTGAATTACTCGCGCTATATACTCGGCCAAAATCAAGATATCGAGCAGTTTGTTTTAGGTCATCGAATTTGACTCTTCCATTTGGAAAAAAGAACAACACATTTTCTTATGTACATGGTTTCAAACTCAACTAATGGTTTTTTTTCTGATACACAAACGAATATTTCACCATAATTAAATAGTAACATTAATTTATCCTTTAACGGCTATTTTTTAAATGTAGCAATGGTTCAAATTTTTCATTGTCCAAAACGCTTACACAAGGCAAATATAAATTAACTGAGCTTTTCCTTAAACCAACCTAACCTAACCAAAATAACCAAAACACAGCCCAATATTAGGCCTATCAATCGATTCAAGAATAGTTGTAATCATCATATTAAATAATGATGATAATAATAATGGAATGAGTGTGGCTAAAATTCTGGCAAAAGACAGACGAAATGACCTTATAACTTAAATAGTACCTTAATTTTACTTCACCTAACCTTTCTTTAAACCATCCTTAACTAAATTAACCACGACAATTGATTCGAGAAGGTCATAGGTCCCGGTAAAGACACAGGATGACTTACTCGTAATTCGCAGCCAATGTATTGGGAACCATTACTACTTTGATAAACTTCTAAATATAAAAGGGAAACTTTTTATTTGATCGTGCAAACGCACCCAATGACGATGTTGTTTGCCCCGACTAGGCTGTAGATGGCGCTACACAACGAAAGAGGGCTTTCCCGCTTCTATGATAGTAACCGCTAGTGGTTGTATTGCAACTCAGACTATTCTACACAGTTAGAAAAAAAGGTTTCCATGGGTTTTATTAGGGTTTGCTTGGGGTTTAAAAAAAGGTTTAGGAAAAAATTATAAACCCTTAAGGTTTGTTTTGGCAACTTGCATGGTTTGAAAAGGGTTTAAATGTTTAAATTAAACCCCTATAGGTTAATGGAAAACCCTTAGGATTCCAATTTAAGAACCTATAGAAAAAAATAATAATGTATCACTTTTTAAAACCCTTTTCAAACCCTGCACGTTTTAAACTATCTCACGCCATCTACGCCAAAATTTGATATCAAGCCGTATAATAATTTCATAAAACGTAAAGGAAGATGGACTTTCCCCAAAATGGTTTGTCTAAACATCGTTGCTATTATACATCTTTCGGTGGTTCTGTGGTAAAACGCCCGACTGTCGTGCTAGAGGGCTTGGGTTCGAAACGCGCCCGTTGCAATCGCCAAAATTTGTTATAAAGTCGTAAATTAAATTAATTATTTTTAATTTAATCTATAAATACAGAAAGTGCTCATTTTTAAGCCTTGTGGGTTTGAAAATTTCCGTTAATGGGTTTTGGAGGGTTTGAATTTGTGGATTTTTTTAAGAACCTTGGGGGTTTATAATCAAACTTTTTTTTTCTAACAGTGTGCAATGGCCGGGGCCCTGATTTCCACCAATACCGAAGGGTAATACAAACCTGATATTGAGTTTATCCAAAATTGACGAATAAAAGCTTTCCAAAATTCCTCTCATTTTCAACTCTTTGGTCACTGGGTCCTCTGTTGGTGTGGCCCAAAAAGGAATCTGAGAAATCGAGAATATACCCTGTTCACTAATAATTGTAAGAAGCCCCCTCAATACCATTATTTAGCGCTACGACTTGAACCAGCAACAAGATAATTCGCGAAAAATAAGTAAACCTGAGCTAGAGCTCGGGAAAACGGATAAATTAACCAACAAAATTGCAAATAAACATATAAAATTCGATTAACTGTTTGTTTATGGATATTATTCGCGACTATTATACGGTTTAAAATACGGATATGGATAAAAAAAGAAATGAACGGGCCCTGATCTGAGCATCCTATCTGACCGGTGTTATTATGGAGGAAACAAAAACCATATAAAAATATAATATAATAAACTATATCTGTACACAAAGAAACCAAGATTTAGGTTCGCGACAGCAACCAGTAAGTGATTTTAAATATTCCCCCCGGGTTTTAAATTCGACTTACGAGCGTTAGTTAATTAAATACGCCTCTAGTGGTTAGCACTTTCACCTCGCAGCAAGAGGAGCCGAGTTCGATCCCAACTTGTGGCACTGGGTTTAAACTCGGAAAAACACTTTCCGCGTTGAGTTTGAAAGTTCTCTCCCCACTGGTTTAAGGGGTTTTCCCCCGAGTTTTTCTGTTTCCCCTTCCATAAAAACTTGTGGAGATTAACGGTAATAGTTAGTGTGGGGAGCTGTTGACTCGCGTGGCGTGAAGGGCTTGCCACCACCATCGTAGGCATTGTAACCCGGCCACCTGAATTAATGGCTTTAAAAGTCGCTTGATTACTTAGGCCTAAGGTGGTGCCTTGGGTATTAGCCTAGCTGATTTTTTTTAAATGTAAATGATTTTAATCCATGACAGAATTTAGAAAGTTCAATATCAGCTTCTTTCTTCCACCACGCTTGGGTTTTTGGTTATTTGCTATGTTAACACCATGATTTTACAACCACATCAAAATCTGATTATCTGATTTATATCTGCGGATAACAATTGGCTAGTTTTCAGCAATTTGAATAAGAAGATAAAAATAAAGAAGTGTGCGTTTTCTAATAATAATATTTATATAACATTTATTTTTCGAGATAAAACATTAAAGTTAATGTTTTAAAAAGCTTTAATTAAATTAAGGTACTGCCATTTAAAAGAGTACCTTTATCTTTAAATAATAAACTTTCTCTAAATGCTTTTTTGTTTTCAAAAAAGCATAATATTGTTCTTAAATCTGGAGCAGATTGCGGTTTGATTTACGAATTTTTTAAGTTAAAAATTCGATCAGTGAAGAATAAATAAATAAACAGGTAAGGTAACTCCCAAGGCACCGATCTAGGCCCAAAACATCACGTGCACTAGACTTGGCTCGAGCAAACTCCTTTAGGCAGTTGGGAGAGGAATTCAGACAAAGAGAAAAGGTGCGTTTTATCCGCATTTTCAAGCACGTAGATATAGAAAGTCTAAGGGGGGTGGGGACGGGTTATAAGACAGCCAGATGAAATCGCAAGCGCAGCGTGCGCGAAATTTTTCGTTAGCAATAACGCATATTTAAAGTACTGGCTAGATTCGGGACGAGTGACAATGACATTTCCGCACGTGTATCAAACGAAGTTTTTTCATACATTTGCGAGAAAATGATAATAAAACTAAGAACAAACAATATTGTTTTGCACAATTTAATATTTTTATTGGAAAAGGATAATGTTAATGTTGCGCTCCTTTTGTAGGAAAGGAATCGAGTCCTAAGAGGGGGGGATTTGAACCCCCTAAACCCCCCCTTATATACATCCTTGCGCATTGTTAACGGTATAAAACAAGATAATAAGAAGCCTATTCATGGCGGTTACCAGGACGATAAAAACATTTATGAAATTAATTAATTTTTGAATAAAATTTCAAAAATAAATTACACCCAGAATTTCAATTTTTGAAGAAGCCAATTGGAAAGAAAAATTCCGAAACTAAAGAACGAAATTGAATAAATGAGCAATAGATATTATTTTCCCGGATGCCAGCGGGCAAATTGGATTAAAATCAAGTGTAGAGATTTATACGTCAAATCGTTCAATGAGTTAAATATGATTTGGTAGCATTTGTCCGAATTTCATTTGTCCGAACTGTAAAAATATGGCTCAGATGGCCGATTTACGGTTTCATTTGTCCGAAAATTATTTTGTATAATTTGTTGGCAATTTAACCGTTCTATCGGTTTGTCAAATGTCCGAAATGTCATTTGTCCCAACGTTATACATTGGCTTTAGTCAAATTCGAAAGAATCACTTCAATCAATCACATTTAACCGAATCCGTCAAAAACGTGGGTTTTTTATCTTCACATGAATAATTGTGGAACTTCAATCTAACCTAAATTCCAATGAAAACAGACACCTATACCCTAACCAAACAAACCTAACGGAATCAAAGCCAACTCTGAATTAACACCAAACCCAGCCAATTTTGGGTTAAAATAAAACATTTTCGTGATGCAATTATATTTCTAATATTGGAAAATTTCATTAATTACTTTTCACCAATTGCGGTATCAGTTTCATTGGAAATTGTCCTATTAAATTTTGGTTCACTATATATAGCGCCATAAAAAATATTTAACGAAAAGCATTCCATTTTAAAAATCAATTAATCTAATTTTTATACAACATTATTAAAATTCGACCTATAATTACTGTAAAACGAAAGATTTTGACATATGCATATACGAAACACTATTTTTTCGATGGAAAATCGAACAAATGCTACTCGTTCAGACAAATGACACTCAAGATCATTAAATTCGTACAAATGGAACAATTTCGGTTTTCGAGCTACTACCCCGTTAAATATGTATTTAAGGTACGAGTAATGATCAATTTTTAAAAGATTGTCCCATATTGGACATATGTGGGCCATTTTGACAAGCCGTCGTTGCGTAACCTTTCTATTTACGGCTCATTTGTCTTTGAATAGTTTCTAAAACAATTGATTTCAAAAGTATTTCGTTCATCATATTAGTATGAACTGAATTTTGAACTCTGTATCTTTCCACATTTATTAATCCAAACATTTAATAATTTCCCAGAACTTACCTCCGTAATACACAATCTTGGAACCTCAGTAGAGTTATTCATGGCACAATTTCGAAAAGCGCTGTTGATTAAATTTTTTTACTCGATTTTTTTACTCGATTTCTTACAAAGGAACGAATTTGTCCCTTGTCTGAGAACTGAATGATTTCCAATAGCCTTGAAATATAAATCTTTTCGACAAATAAATTGACGTTAAAATGTTTAGTTATAGACCAATTAAATTACCTTAATATACAAAGTATAATTTTTTTAATACTTTTGGCACGCGTATAGTTATTTGTATAAAGGAAGCTTTAAAGTTCTATTTATTTCAAGTGTTTTTATATAGAAAGCTCAGGGTCGTGCAAATACATTTTGTGCTTTGGGGGAAATTACGTCTTCTTGGGCCCTTCTAACTGAAATTTGCTGGGGACAACTGCGGAAGGGCCAGGTGATGGTTCCCTATCATAGCGGGTCCCTTTAAAGCATGCTTGCAGGCCCCGGGTATTTTGTTCTCCTGCCCCACCCTCAGCATGGTCCTAAGAAGTCTTACCTTTTAATACAATCTAACCTTATTTTTTTCTGGAAAAATATTCGATCAAATGTTCTGTTATTTCCGGAAATACTTATTTGTTAGATTAGGTTTTCATTTGTAAATTTAAGACATTTCAAAATAGGTTTCAGAATGGTTTAATTTTGTCACCGTAGACGTAGATTTTTTAAAGAAAAAATTAAAGGGAGTACACAATATCGTAAAATTAAGACTCATTGGTGGAAAAGGAATATATTTACTTAGATCTGAGGCCATGAAATTGAAGTAAGAGACGATAGCTGGTTACGGTGCATCCTACATGTAATATTGACAATTATACAATTTATTATTTTACAAAACAAGCGTTTCCCTTTTCAATTTTGGCAGAATGGTCAGCTTTCCATTGAGAATTTAATTCATCATTTTTATATTTAAATTCAGTAGAGGTTAGCGTCTTCACTTTCCCTTAAATATTTTGACACAATGTTTTAACAAAACTTTCTATATTTCGTATCTTGCGTACAGCTGTTTTTAGTGAAGAATATTTGAAGAAAGCTGCAGATTTAATCTCAATTCTTGATACAAAGTTTCGTTCCAGAAATAAATATGATTCAAGTGAAATTGGAGTAATGAATAAAGGTATAAAGGTGGTAATGTTATCATTCAGAAGTGTAATTCTCGGGATCATTTTCGTGTCAGAGTCACATTGTTTGATATACATGTATAGGCAATTTCTTACTATTAAAAAGAACGGAAACCTTATGACTTTTTTAATATCTATACGCAATTATATTTATCGTGAAATTTATACTGAATTTCCTAAATGTTTGTTTTATCGAGATAATGCTTTAATAAAAACAAGTACAACATATTTCTTAGGCCTAATTTCATAAGCCTAACTACCAGTTATTCGCCGCTATGGATATCATAAATGCCATATCAAAATGCATGAGTTCAAACTAACCAATCGACTATGTAACCATCCCATCATCAAAATTGGAGTCTTCTTCTAGGCAAGAACTAGTGTAATTAAAGATCGAGTCTTAGACTGTAAGATATATTGCCGAGATATCAAATTATGCCAAATTTAAGGCTAAACCAAATCTTAAGCATGTTGTTACTTGTTGTATCATATTTTAAGAATTATTATATCATTCACAGTAATCTTAAGCATGTTGTTACTTGTTGTATCATATTTTAAGAATTATTATATCATTCACAGTAGTCTTATTCATATTTTAACTAGTTGGAAAGCCAAAATGTACCTCACCTGTCGCGCAGCCCAGACAGACAGACCCACAGACAGACAGACATTATCCCATCGGAGAGGTAAAAATGTATTTATTCCTACGCTTCATTTAAATTTTTATTCAGTCTTAAATAGGTTTTTTATTTGACTGTTCAAAATTAGGTATGCAAATTTCCATATTAGCGAAGATTTGAAAAGGCTTGAACAAGGTATGAAATTAAATGCTAAAATGATAGTCAATTAAAATACCTGCAAGTTAAAAAATCCAAATTCGAACCTTATAATAGGACTTATGTCCGTTAAAATTAGAGATTAGACGTATATTCGAATACGTACTTTATACACTAAATTAAACGTACGGTTTATAAATACAGGCGGAGTAACTTTATATATAATTTACTTAGCCCCCCCCCCCCTTTACCAAAACAGGAGTTTTATTTTCAAGAAATAAGCAACAAATAGGATTGGTTATATTTAATAACATCTTGAAGTAGTTTAAACTTTTAATTTTTTTCTGGACTAAATTTCACATTGGGATTAGACTTAATTATCTTTTAACTATGGCAGCTACATTTCCGCTTAGATCAATTAAAAATGAGATTAGTAGAAGCATATAATATAAATACTTTAGGATAAAAGATATCTTTAAAGTTAAATTAAAAATCAAATAAAATTTGAATGCAGAATGAGTAGCCTACACGAAATTAAAATTATCATTTTAACTTAAATATAGTCTAAAAATAGGACTGACAATACAGGTTCTTACGATTAAGTTTAACGCTGAAATAAGGCATAATTACCACTATAAAATTACTTTACAATTCCGCTTAGATGAACTATTAAAAAAAATTAATTTAAAACTGTAAAAAGAGTATTTAAAAAGAAATATATCTTTAAAAATATATTAAATGAGTTTTGAATTCGGCTTAAAAATGCAGCCTAGCCTTTAACGAAAAAGGATTTCAATTTAAGGACAGGACGGGACGAGGACAATTAAGGGTGAAGTCTTAGATTAGACTGAAATAAACAGACATGCTTTTTTATAATTAATCCCAAATACGCTTTAACACTGACTGAAATAAAGAAAACTATGGTTGTAAATTCCAATTTCATGGAAGATTATAAGAAGTCTAGGATAAGGTTTAGAATAGCCTCAAACGTTTAACGATAATATCATCTGCAGTTTCAAAAAAATCTTATTTAAACCTTAAAATTATTTTTAAGTAAGGTAGAAAAAAGATTTATCACAAATTCGAGTAGGTATTTTAAAAACTAGATAAAACCTAAGAAAAAATACGATTACGCGTCTGACCGAAATCGAAGCGGTTTAAAAAATAGCTCTTTTTAAGCTGTTCATCCTTTTTTAACTTAAAATCACGTTTATTTTCGACGTTAGAGAAGGATTATTTACAATTGTATAATGTATATATGAAAAAGTTTTAAACACCAGCCAATAAAATAATCAAATAAGTCTTTTTTTAAAGTGTCTCAGTCGCATATTCGTCCATATAACCAGATGTAATTAACGCACGCAATAGCCCGATTTAAGACTCAAAATAGCAGAATAAAGAATTAACGGTTTATCAAGCAAAAAGTCATAAAAAACTAGCAAAAAAGAGACTTGATTGAGTTTCAATTTAAACTATTATTTTCAGTCCGATTTTTTAAACTGCCATTGAAGACACCTCTTTAAGTCTACATTCGGATATGTCCTAGCATAAATCTAAAATTAAAATACGAAATTCGATTAAGTCTACATTTGACAACGTATCGGAATTATTGGCCAAGCGAGTGAGATATCCAAATGAAATCGCAATAACCAAAACAGGGTGGAATTTTTATGTAATAATAAAACATCCTTCTTGAAAAAGGTCCAGAAAACTTATCTCGTTCTTCAAACAATTCTCAAACTCTCAACGGCGCGGACGCTAACATGCCTAACGATGTCTTGAACTTGATCCCGTCTGGGAGAAGTATTTAAGCGCAGTATACGTTTCGTCATATCAATTAATATATTTCCTTATAAATAACCTTATTACAGTAACTGTAACTCATATAACGATTTCAACCGATTCCGTTCAAAAAACTTTCAAAATTCGTTAATTTTTGGTTCAGATTATGCGACACAAGAAAGTCGCCCTAATTCTAGTTGAAATTCCCGGGCTTGAACTATAGACCGCAAACCTGGCGCCATCTATAGTTCAAGCCGGGTGTTCTATTCAAGGTCAGGAAAGACCCCCTTTGTTTTAACAGAGGGGCCGGTGAAACTAGAGCCGAGGCCAAAGTTCAGGAGATTCCATGTGTTTTGTTAAGTCAAAGTGAATTATTTTAACGTTATTGTGTTGGACCATATTGTATTAAGTGCGTGGTCAAGACCGAAGGAAAAACGACCGGAAAAAACAACGTAAGACTATTTTTTCATTTAAAGTGTAATACTGAAAAGTGTATGTTATGTTAATAGTTAGATAATTATTCAGTGGCTACAATAAGATAAGTGTAGAAAAGTATTTAAACTGATACTAGGTTGGAATGTAATTAAGGTCTAAAGACCAGAATAAAAGCTGTATTTCATTGAACCTTGAATTGAATTATTTTCACTCAACTCCTCAATTTATTAGCACGGTTATCCCGAACAATATAAATTTCAATGTAACGGCGGACGAGTACAGTCTCGTTTAATTTATTTGCGCGGGAGTGGCGAATTTTAAAGAACCGTAGATCCCTCCTACTAAAATCGGCACGATTTTCCTAAAATTTTCGCCCAAATCGAAAGCAGCCGTTATACTCAGTTACAAAATAGAGATTAAACGTATTCAAGTATGTATTTTAAATAATAAATAAACTGTACTTAAAGTTCCAATTATGAATTAAATAAGGATCAAATAGAAATCAAGTAATAGTTGCGATAGGAATTAGTCTGAAAGGAAAATTTCAAGCTAAAATTGAATTAGAATTATTGCTTTTAAATTGGTCATATTTTGATTAAATTTGACGCTCAGATAAGACTTAATTATATTTTAACCATGCCAGCTAGGAGCAACAAACACAGCACCCCACACAAGGAGAACGCAACCCGTCAAAAGTCGTGGATTTTCTTGTGTACGTTTTTCATTGGCTAGACGCTTTAGCGCCTGCTGCCGTCAGAAGGGGAAATTTGGAAATTGTCTTCCCCCCACCCGTAAAACGTTCAGCGTAAAGGCTCGTGACGGTCGTCCAATGAAATTCGTACACAACCCTTCGTTAGCGTGTTTAAAGGCTAGCTGCGTTCTCCTTGTGTTTGTTGCTCCTAGATGCCAGCTACATTTATGTTAAGATTAAAATAAGATTAGTATAAGAATCAAAGGAATACTTTATGATAAAATATAGCTTTAAAGTTTAGATCCAAAAATGACTTGAATTTTAAAATAAAATTGTATCTAAAATTAATAAAAAAAACGCAGTGTAAAATAAAACATTTTTACTTCAAAATGGTCTAAAAACAATATTGGAATTACAGCTTTTTAGGAGTAAATTTGACGGTCAAAAAAGACCCTATTAGCACTTAAATATGGCTGATTTTTCAACTAAAATTCCGTTTAGATCAAGTTTAAAAAAATTAATTTTAGACAGTAATAAGAGTATTTCCAAAAATATATCTTTAAAATTAATATTAAAATGAGCCATGAATTCGGTTTAAAAATGCAGCCTAACCTTTACCGAAAGACGAATCAGTAGTGTCTTCGTGCCGATTCAAAAACAGAGGACGGAAAACGGGAAGACGGGGTTCAAAAACAGAGGACGGGAGGACGTAATTCAAAAACAGAGGACGGGAGGACGTAATTCAAAAACAGAGGACGGGAGGACGTAATTCAAAAACAGAGGACGGGAGGACGTAATTCAAAAACAGAGGACGGGAGGACGTAATTCAAAAACAGAGGACGGGAGGACGTAATTCAAAAACAGAGGACGGGGAGGAGCATAATGTTGTGATCACGAATTAAGGAACCCTAGTAACTAAAGGAATATCAAGTAAAGAACACACACAAAAAAAACACTATGTAAATATTTAAAGAACTTTAAAAAAAAACGATTCAATTTACCAAGCTTTTCTTTAAAGATAAAAAATCCATAGTCGTAGATTTTGAATTCCTAGACGGAAAAATAGTGAAGGAGGTAAGCGCTGTTTCAGTTGAATCTTCACCGCGGGTGGCGTCTTTGGTATTTTTACCCCCTACAACGAGAGTGTGCTACCGAAAGTGATCCGACGACAAAATGGATTTGTTATAAGACGTATTCACGGTCTCAGTTGTGACTATGGCTATACATCGTATAGTAAAATGTATTCTTGTATTTTGATGGCGGTAAAGAATTACCAGCGAGTATAGTATAAAGGTTCGGAAAAATGTGCATTTTTGTTGAATATTATTAATCGGGAGGTGATTGACCTAAACGGTGTTCGATGTCCAAAGGTGTCTGAACTAGATGAAGACGAACCAATGTTTTCTTGTTTGTATGAACATAAACCTAACTTTGTTAATAAGAAATATTCGTGTGCATTAGAGAAATGTACTTTATTCTCCGAGAGGGTATATAAACACAAAGAATATGTTAAATCCAAAATAACAGTTTAAATAAAAATCAATTTGAAAATATCTGATCACTCTACATTTTTAGTTATATCTATAAAGTTGATGTCTTTTAATATTTTATTTTGGAAAATTTCTACTACACTTTCGTGAGAGTTTTTTCCCCTGAAGCATGTTCGGAAATAAATGAACCAATTGATTATTTTAAAGTGTCGTTTATTAATTGGAAAGCCTATTGAT
The DNA here is from genome assembly GCF_980474605.1 of Leiobunum rupestre. NCBI lineage: Eukaryota > Metazoa > Arthropoda > Arachnida > Opiliones > Sclerosomatidae > Leiobunum > Leiobunum rupestre. Next base: position 51,776,674 of record NC_143393.1, read on the forward strand.
ATATCTTCAGAATTGATTATCATATTTCAAACCGAATAAGTGCTTTTGGAGTTTGGTTTGGGTTAATCTTATATTGCAACTTCCCCGACAATCGAAATTAAACGTTTTAGTATGTATAAAAAGAGTGAAAAGAGCTGTCAGACTCGCATTCGGTATCGCGATGTTTTCCTGCACTATTTGCTCTGCGCCATTTTCCCTAAAAGAAAATCTAACAAAGCATGGTACTGTAATTTTTAAATATTCAGTTTGCGAAAAATCCTTTTCACGGAGGGATAATTTATCCCGACATCAACGAAATGTACACCGTTGTGATTTAGGCTCATCGAAAACGAATCCGAGTGTTTCCCCCCTGTCAAGTGTTACAGTATCTAACCTCCAATTATCACCCCAACCAGGGCCTTCCCATAGAAATTCAAGTTTATAATCCTCGAAATTAAATGAGAGTGCGTCTACCCTGTCCAACGCTACGCCACCAGCCTTCCAATTATCACCCCAACCGGGACCTTCCGGTAGAAATCCCCCTGTAAAGAGGGTTGTATCACCGATCGAACCAGACCGAAAAAGGACTAGAATTGAAAATGGTAATTTGACTTTTACTGAAAATATTTAAAATTGTATATTTTTTTTAAATGAACATAAGAAAAATTATAATTATTATTTTTTTTTCCTATAGGGGGCATATTTTACCCCCACAAGATGCTTCGAAACAGTATCGAAATGCTGAAGGAGAAGTAGAACATTATTTAAATAAAGGTATTACGTTAAGTGACGCGTACAATCAAGGCGTGTTAGAGTTTTTAGACGAAACCAGTCCATTAGCAAAACAACCGGATGATGTTCCACAAATTGCTCCGTTTGTTGTTCCTCAACAAGTTACCGATACTTCCCAGCAACGAACGGAAGTAACCCCCACGCTCAATGAACTTTTAGACGCGGCTTACGACATGGCTCTTGGGGATTATCGGAATGGGGTTGATCCTAATTTAGGAGATGAATTGGACTTTCTTGGTGATTCCAATGTTGATATCAACCATATAGCAGACCTGGATGACCCACCAATATTTCCGCCAACACCAATACCGGATATTACGGTGAATAATTACGACCGTGCAACTGCTGCACTTGGGGAAATGTTTCATAGAAATGAGGACGATATTTTATCCACGCAAAGTAACGAGGAGTTACAAGCAGCGCCGTAACCAGCCTTAAAATTTGAGTAGGCCACTAGTAGGGCACTGTTTTCAGTGGCGTAGTATGAGCGAGCGAGGCGCTCCGCAATGTACATTTTTAAATAGACCTTTCCTAATGTTCGTTACGGGGAAGGAAAACTGTTTTTTCAAGGATATTTTAGATCAACGTTATATATATTACTCCTTGTTTTTACCCTCGCTCGATTCTTGAGCTCGGTATGTCGTCTGCTGCCGAGTGTAAGTATTTACAAAACAGGGCGGATTAAAATTAATCCCAGTAATTTTAATAAATTTGTTATATCAAATGTTTAAAGTATAAAATATTTCGTTTACTTCACTAGTCATAATAGGAGGGGATTTAAATATTTAAAATAACGAAAAATTTTACATGGTTTCGATGATGTTTAACAATTATGTTTATAGTCTTGTGAACTAAGGCTTAACATTTCATTGACAGCCACAGTAGTGTATCGGGTTAAGATTAATTGTTGTTTATCATAAAATATTAGCTAATAAATATATTAAAAATACTTTCACAGAGTTGATATAAGTATTGCAATAATAATTCATTCAATTGGTATCAAAAATAAATTAAAATCAGTTTGAATTCGGAAGTCACTGAGCCTAACCCGAGCTCCGCGTAAAATGTTTGGGGAAATTTTTTCCGGAAAATGCAAAAAGTACAGCCAACTTTTTGTTTAGTTTGAGCGAAATTAGTGGTGGGTGGCGTAGAAAAAACAGTGAAATCACGTAGAAAAAATTGATGGAAAGGCCTATTGATGAAAATTATAATGTTTTAACTGTCATCCAATGTGCGATGGGCAGTCAATCAGAGACTGTAACCAAAGCTGAACGGGCTCGTCTCACACTAAGAGCCCGAGCTCGATTTGAGACTGAGCCCAAGCTTTATTAAGAAAATGATTCGAGCCCGAGAAGAGACCAAAACGTTTTGTTCATTTAATGTGAGACCGAGATGAGACCATTTTAATATAGCGTATTTTTGTGATCTCGAGATGAGACCATTCAAATATAGTAAATTGCTGTGAGCATGAGCAGAGTAATATTATAAAGTCCAACTGATACCATATTTTGATAACGAGCCCGATATGAGACCTTCTAATTTTTAAGAGACGATTATGTGGCCGTTTTTCCACGATTATGTTTCCCTTGGCCACTAGGGAGTGCTGCGGCGCATACCAACACGTGCCGTAACCGTACCACTTTTGTTCTCTCCGATACGACCAACTTTGATTACGTGCTGTTTGCGCTATAGTTTGGCGTGACATTTTATAGCTAAAGCTCGAACAGCGCGTGAGCACAGTTGGCCGTGTGAAGAGAGCTCTGGCCTACAGGGTTAATTCGGAGTTTACGTAAAAGACGCTTCAATAAATCATCCTCCCAGGAAATCACCTAGAAGGAATATTTCGGAATATTTCTGAGAGCCAGGACCTGCACGTCACTGTTTATATAGTGCTTGTTAAAAACAATTTACACTTTTTACCTTTACAAGCCACAAGCGTTCCCCATGGCGTTATATTTTAACCCGTTAGCTTTTTCGACTTAATAAGGCTTGGCAAAAACACGACGTTCTGTTTACAGGTGAAAACTTTCCATTATTTCCACAAGCACTTTATAAACAAAAACCTTGCGGGTCCTGGCTCTCGGAAATATATCTTCTTGGCGATTTCCTAGGAGGATGATTTATTTAAGCGCCTATTGGCTATTTCGGATTACGTGGCTTAGCCCAGTCGTTTTCTGATTGGTCCAAAGTAGTATACCTTCTGGTATTTTCGAAGATTGTTGTAGTGAAGAGAGTACCAAGCCTGGTCGCCCGGCGGTTTCGTTTGACTTCCTATTTTTCATACTGATAAATAAATCATAAGAATTAAAAGAGATATTAAGAGACTGGAATGAGAACCGCGATTTATGCAAATTCGTATTAACTTGACTGATACGAGCCCTTGTTAGTAACAGAAATAAGTATGAGCCCGATACAAAGCACTAATGTTTATGGAGAGGAATGAGTTCGAGACGAGCTCTTGGGTTTGGGAGAAAATAATATGAAACCGAGACGACCTCTCGTGTTTAAAAAAATTCATGAGTTCGAGACGAGCTCTCGTAGTTAAGAAAAAACTATGATCCCGAGACGAGCTCTCGTAGTTAGGAAAAAAAAACTATGAGCCCGAGACGATCTCTCGTGTTTTTGGGGAAATTCTTATGAGACCGAGACGAGACTAAGGCCAAACAAAACGTTTGGTGACACTTAGCGCGAGACCAAGTCTTGGTGTGCAGCTATGCCTGTAACGAGTGACGGGCGCCCCGTTTGTATTAGATTTACTGCAAGTTCATAATCTTAACTTTTCGAGTGGGGTAGGTACACACCGTTTAACTCACACGATAGAAATATCTTTGTATATCAGGTGTAATGACGAAGAGAGATATATAGACTATGGAAAATTTTAGTTTGTATTTTTTTAATAATTTTATTTGTTTATATTAATAATTATAATAATAAATAAAAGAAAAAAAGAAAAAGAAAAATGCGTACAACTGAAAAACAAAATATCTGGGTAGGGCACTTTCCTCAGATTTCAATTTCATCTCAAAATTCTAGGTAGGGCACTTCAAATTCCAGGTAGGGCACGGCCCGTGTGGCACCCCCCTTGGTTACGGCCCTGGTTACAAGACTATTTGGAGAACTTTGAGGTCCACCAACCACCAGTCAACCACCCATCAATTGAGGAACTACCGGTTGAAGAATTGCTAGTCAACCAAACGCCTAACGAACTACTAGTCATCCAACAGTGTGAAAAATTACCAGTCAACCAACCGCTTGAGGGATTACCATCCATCCAATCGGTTGAACACGAACCACCGATGGTTAATCAAATTGAAGAAATAAACGCGCTTGATGACGCTATGTTTTCTGCGATAATCACCGCTTCGAATGGAATTACAGATCCAGTACTATTTATAAATGATACCAGAGATTTAATAGAAAATTATCTCAAAAACAAACTCGCAGCTAAGAAGGGAATTAAGTGGTATCTCGTTGTGCGGGCTAGATATATACGCGATCTCGCAAATACCGGACAGGAAGTTGAGGTGTTACCATATTTTCGTGGGTATACCCACGCCACTCTATAACCGAAATAAATAAACTCAAGCCGGGATAAAATTGCTGAGAGTACACAACAATTTGAAGCAATGGGAAGTGGATGGGTGTTGGATAAGATTTTATTTCTTCAAGTCAATATTATCCAATATTTACCACTTGTTGGCGGTACGTGCTTTGAATTACCACCAGTGTTAAAGAAGAAACACGCCTTAATCAATATCAAATCGGATGATAACAAATGTTTTCTGTGTTCAATTTTAGCGAAACTTCATCTTGCTAGGCAGAACCCTCATCGCTTAGATCATTATAAACAGTATGAAAACGAACTCGATATAGCCGTGATTACATTTCCATTTGAATTAAACTCATTTAAACTTAAGAAATTTGAAGAAATTAATGGACTCTCCATTAATATTTTCGCTTATGAAAAAGGTGTTTTTCCACGTTATATAAGTGAAAATGAGACCCCCGAAGAAAGACAAATTGACCTATTGCTAATATCAGATGGTCCAACTATGCATTATTGTTTGATACGTCATTTAAGTCGTCTACTCTCGGATGATTGAAGCGAAGTGCCTCGGAGGAAGTACATGGTGAGCATGTAAGAGATTGCAATATTCACTCCCCCCAGTGCATTGTAATGCCAAACCAAGAACCGATACTGAAATTTAAAAATTTCGGTTGGCACCTAATGGTAAGGTTTAACGTGTTTTCAACTTTAAATAAATTTAATTTTTTTAAATTTATTATAGCTTCCGTATATCATTGTGGCTGATTTTGAGTCTTTCTTGTCACGCGTTTCTACATGCTTACCTGATAATTCACTCTCTTCAACCACGGCAATAGCTGTACACGAAACGTGTGGTTTCTCTTATGCTATTATAGGCCCCGACGGTAAGTTCCCTTTCCCTTTAACACATGTTACTTTACTTACATAATTATGTCTATAGGTCAACTTTTAAAGCACAAAACATACCGAGTGGATGATGGAGCATTAAGGTTTTTACAGATGCTTCTTCAAGAAGCATATTTAATATCGGAAAATCTTAAAGGGAATATACCTATGGACCTAACGGAAGCCGAGGAGGATATGTTTCTGTCTAGCACTCAATGCTATGTTTGTGAAGAAACATTTACAGCGACTTCCGTGAAAACTAGAGACTATGACCACTATACAGGGACCTATAGGGGAAGTGCATGTCAAAGGTGCAATCTTCAATAAAAAGCGCTAAATTTCATTCCTTGTGTACTTAATAATTTGTCAAGGTAAATTTTTCTTCAATATTAAATAAATAGTTTTTTCTTATCATTTTATTATTCCCCAGATACGATGCTCACCTCATAATGCAGCATATCGCTAAACTAAAACACGAAAAAATTGACTGCATTCCATCTAATAGTGAACCTATTTTTCGTTCACTCTCGGAAAACTCCGTTTCATTGAGTTTTCGATTTCTTGCGGCGTCGTTGGAGACGCTTGTAGGAAATTTATCGAAAGAGGGGACAACAAAATTTCCTATTATGAACTCCGTGTTTAAATCGGAAGAAGTAAAGTTGCTTTTAAGAAAGGGAGTTTATCCGTATGACTATATGGACTGCAAAGCACGCTTTAACGAAACCCAACTACCACCGATTGATAAATTCTACAATACTCTCACCAAGGAACATTTGAGTCAAGAAGACTTTGATCACGCACAGCGAGTTTGGAGATTTTTCAATATTCAAAATCTTGGTATGAAATTTATTTGGGAAACCAATTGACGGGAACACGAATAATACACCTGTCTTCAAATTACATGCTGTGCGGCTACCGCGCAGGGGTAAAATACGAAGACTGTTTTTTTAATTCTCACTTTACTACATAGATGGCAGCAGTGGTTGAAATTCAAATAAATATTTCAAAATTCGTCTGCTACAAATTTTCTAAACAGTTAACTTTGCATTCGGTCGGTTGTTTTTGGTTGTAGTTTCTAAGATAATTATTGCTTTTAATCTTAAAACATTGGTATATAAATTACTGACACGTTTTTATTAAAGTAAGTTTATGTTGCCATTTTCATATAAAGTTATTAGGGTTCCAATTTACATTTTTATTTGTCTAGAATTATTTATATCGATAAGCCTTTGTGATGGGGAGTCGATACTGTTGTGTTTTCAAATGTTCCCAGAAAGGTCCAACAGATATATTAGGAAATAAAGTAAGAGTTATTAACTCATTACCTTTAATTGGAGAATACAACTTAATTAAAACAAATTAATATATAGGTTACTTATCATCGAGTTCCATCCCAAGAACCATTGCGAAAAATATGGATCCCGAAAATCAGAAGACGGGATTACTTGTATAACCCTGTGGCTAATATTTATGTTTGCTCTCTGCATTTTAAAGATGAAGACTTCAAAGTCAGCGTTAGAAATAAAAGGACCAAAATAATCGATGGCGTAATTCCTTCAAAGTTTAATTGGGAACCATATGAAAGTACTGTTGTAAGGAAAACATCTGAAGACAATGCTAGTGTATCTAAAACGGTTGGAGGCACAGTTGCAGGTGGAAGATCAGATAAAGGCACAAGTGCGGGTGAAATAATGGATGAAGGCACAACTGCGGGTTAAAAAATGGATAAGGCTATACTTGCAGATGAAAATTCTAGTTCTGCTTTACAAGATGAGCGTCCTCTATCAATTGTTAATGCTACCTTTTCAACGGAAGTTCCAAACACACAGGTGCAAGAGTGTGAAGATGTACAAAATAAGAATAAGATATACAGGAGCATAATAATGAAATTGACCAAAAACCTTAAAGATAATAGAAATATTTTCAATGAAGAAAAAGTGAAGAACCAAAATTTCATTCAAGAGCTTCAAAATAAATTGGCAATTCTGGAGGAAAAGAGTAACGTTTTGGCTTTTCAATTGGAAAATACAAAAACTTCACTTGAGGAGGAAACGGCCAAAACTAAGCGCTTGGAGGAAGAACTGAAACGAAGAGTATTAACCTTTGATACCATAAAGGATAAAGATGAAGACATTTGTTTTTACACTGGACTTCCCAATTATCAAAAACTTATGGGACTATTTGAATATTTAAATCCGGGATCTAATGGTTAAAATATTGTCTGGTGGAGGGGAAAGGACACTAAATTAGATTGTACGTCCCCTGCTGGCAGACCTAGAAAGCTTTCCGTTATGGATCAATTTTTGGTTGTGATGATGCGACTTCGGCTTGGTCTTTTTGTAAAGGACCTTGCTTTCCGCTTCGCAGTATCTGAAAGTGTCATAAGTGTTACATGTATTTCATGGATTAATATCATGTATTTACAATTAGGACAGATGGATATTTGGTCAACCAGGGAACAAATCGATAAAACCATGCCAGAGATATTTAAACAGAAATATCCAAGTACACGCTGTATCATAGACGCATCAGAAATTAAGTGTGAGGTATCCAAGTCACTTGTACTACAATCAGCGACGTATTCTAATTACAAATCCACGAACACTTGGAAAGGTTTAATTGGAATTAACCCCAGAGGTTACGTAACGTTTGTCTCTGCATTATTCTCCGGAAATATTTCGAACGCTTTTGATTGGGTTTAATTAATATTCTAAAAAAAATGGTTTTAAGCACGCAGCTACAAATTGACTGGAGTCTTATATAAGTGGTAGGTCTCAAATGGTTTCTATCGGTAATGTTGTTTCTGATCCATTATTTTCCTTTTCTGGGGTTCCCTAAGGAAATGTTCTTGGGCTGTTTTGTTTAATATTTTATATCAGCGACAATTTTAAGTGACTGAATAGTTCTAAATATTTTGAGTATGCAGATGAAAATGCTATTTTAGACTCTGACAATGCAGTTAACTTAAACAATTTAATGATGCGTCTGGAAAATAATATTAATAGCTTAAAAATACCCTAAATGGGAAGAATATGTTAATGAAAGTATCTAAAACTGTGTTTATTTTATTCACGCCAAATAAATTAAAAAAATTAAATGCTTATACAGATACGCTTGGTCAAACAGGGATAAAAAGAGTTAGTTTTATAAATATTTTGGTATTTATTTTGATTACAACCTAAACTGGAAACTACATATTAAAAATACCATTAATAAGGTAAATAAGAGACTATGGATGTTATATCCTTTTTCAGAGTTTTGGATTTATTTGCTTGGAAAATATTATATGGTTCTTTAATTTTTTCAGTCTTGATGTATGAGAATACGCTGTATATGAGCGCTTCCAAGGCAACTTTGAATTGTCTTTAGAGTAATTCATAATAAATGTACCCAATTCTTAAAAGGGGTAGGCGTGATTCCACCGCATTTCCGAATATAATATGACCAATAAAATATTTTTTTATGAAAATTTTATTGAATATTTCTTGTACATAAATTCTGATATCATACGATCGTTTACATTATTATTTTTAGTAAGTCTTTGTAATATTTTAAACAATTTTATTCCTTTACACAGATAAATAGCGAAATATATACAGTATCCACCACAAACTTTGCTTTTATTTCCTTGTAATTGCTGAGAATTATACGTTATTGTCAGACTATTTATTTCTACAAAATAGTTAAATTTAAAAGAGATCTGCCGCGTTCCCGTAACTTTCAAAGAAAGTACAATGTTGTTTTCGACTTATATAGATGAGACACCAATGCATTCCCCCCTCTTTTGATGTATCTGTATTCACGATATAAAGAGAGGGGTATGATTTGACAGTCTTTGGTAGATTATCGGCAGGAAAAATTCCTCTGAACGAATTCTTGGTGTACGGGTTCCTTTTCAAGATTATATCGAGTTGTTGAGAGTTCATTATGCGCTTGAATTAAATATCACCGATCTGTTTTTATCAATTTCAACCATCGATTGGTACTCTGAATAGTAAATAACACTAATGGTTTCCGGAAGAGGGGATGCGAAAATTAAATCCAATCGTACACTACCGTTCTTTGGAAGGTTGAATCTTCCGTTAGAACTACCGTTGAGGTCGGCTGTTAAGTCAAAAACCATGAGACTGTTTCCATTTGCGAATTCGTCTCGATCAATAAAATTTCCTTCGTCGATATTCCATTGCCCGGTTTGGAGGAACAAATTAACGTACGACCTCATATATAATCCGTCGTTAAAGCTATTAATCAATGGCTTACTGGGTACACTGGAACCATCGATGTTTAAGGCAATTTGGGATAGCTCATAATTTTTGAAATTGTAGGGGGACATTTTGTAATCACCCAAATACGCATTTTGGTCTACGAATCCAACAACCACTTTATTCGGCAGCTGACCACTAACTAAATTGTCTTTTACGCAAATTTTGTTGTTTTGGAGATGGAAAACGTATTACATTCGGTTCGAGTTATTGGATATTTCATTGTAGATAATTCCAAAGTTTTTGCGTGGCTAATCATAATTTCCGGAGTTAATTTTACTTTACGAATAAACAAAGAAGCGTGATTAAAAACAACTTTGCATTTCGACCCATCCGTATGCAGACAAAAGTCGTTGGGACTTTTTATAAATTTGAAATTTACGTCAATGAGATTAGGAATAAACCTATTTTGTTGACAAATGTCGACGTGAACAATTCCAATCATTTCTTGAAACCACTGTTATTGAAATATTGGTCAAATTTTCCAGCTTCATCTTTATAGAAAAGTGACGCCGTCAAGAAACTTTCCTTCGCTGGTCCACCGAAAATAAAAAGTGATTGAATCATTGACTTGTAGGCGTATCGTTGAGCGCACGACGTCACTGACTTATCACCCAATGATACGTGAACTTCCGAAAAGAGACTGTGTAGAAATAGATTCTCAGGTGCTACATTATCCCCAGGAGTTCCCGCTTTGGTGGTTGGGTCATTAACTTCAGCCTTAGGTGTAGATCTGTCAGGCTTTATAATCTTGACTTGTACATGGAGAAGAGTGTTTTTCAAATCTAGGTACGTTTCGCTATTTCCAGTGACGGAGAATAGAATGGCTTGATTTTCGTTGACGTTTGATGTCGCATTAAATTCCACCCATTGACTTCCGACAATCCCACTTTGCGTGCACGGGACCTTGAAGAGGTCAAGTTCGGAACTAATGCTGTTTTGAGAGCTTTCGTGTTGAAGCGACATTATGAGAATATGTCAGAGTGTACTGAAGTACGTCTTCTCTTCTTCCTAGCACGTACTGAACTGACAATCTTGGAAACTTTTCGCCGTCTTTTACGACCGTGTCCAGTAAGTTCAGTCACATGTTCAGCAGCCCTTCTCAGAGTTTCTTTCCCCCTGCTTCTTAAAGCCTCTTTAATTGAAATACCACTTGAGACATCTGATGCAATTTTGGCTCCGGTGTTCAGAAATTTCCGACCTAGGAAAGTCACTCCCTTTTTCAAGATTGGCATGGCTGATCTAAATGCGGAAGTCAATAGGTTACCCAGACCGTAGCCAGCCTGTGTTGGAACTCCATGGTATACCGGTATTGACCTATGTCCAATTTGGTTCAAATAGTAATTGTCATAATCACTCACTGAGACGCGGCTCAAATTATGAGGAAACATGTTGCACCGTTGCCGTTCTCGACAAGAATGATGTGGAGAAGGATATCCGGTAGGTTTTATAGTGGGGTCCAGGATCTTCTGGGTTTAAAGTGTAGAGTGACGTGTACTTTTTCACGTTCAAAATGGACTGGGTCTCCCATTTCAGTCATAAAATTCATTTCGATAGTTTGAAAATTGTTGCTTGCAATAGGCAGATAGTGCGGTCTATAAAACTGTTTTTCCACGGTGTCACCGTCTTGGCCTTGTACACTTAAAATTCGTAAAAGGGGGACGTCCATGTCTCCAACGGAATGACTTTCTATTATATCAGAGTAAATGAAAAGGGAGTGTAACCCAGCATCCATATCGCAACTGTAGGGTGCAGTCATTGAGCTTACTACAGTTAAATCTTTTCCAGGTGTTCTCGTAAAGCCTAATATAACAGCGATTACACGAGGAAGATATAGTTGGTTAGTGCCTTTCAATTCAACCACCACACGACGATTAGGTTTGCTATACTAAAATTGCACTCGAGAGTTTATTTTATGGTCGTCATCGTCAGTAGATACAATTTCAAGCAACTGCTCCGGATCACCATAGTAACCTGACGGGATTTTAATTACAATGTCCAGGTCTTCGTACTCACAAGGAGAGTACCCGAGGTGTTTATTGCCGATTTAGTTCAAAGTATATCGTAAACAAAAAATGACAACATAAGCAGCCGACGTTCATAGACCAATCAAAAAGGGTTGATAGTTGTAAAACTCAGCCGTAAGATGTCGCTACCATCACAAATACCACGTGACTAGGCCGGATAACCCCTATTTTCTTCCCCCTTTTTCAAAATACCTTCCACGTGAAAATTAAAGAAAAACTGGCAACCAATTTCTTTACTCGTCTATTGTTGTTATACGATTCCAATAAATCCGGCAATACCTTGATATATCGATGGGTATTGTTTTGCGTGAAATAACGATACATTCGAGTCTTTAACGTGCGGTTAAAACGTTCGATGACGCTTGATTTGTTCTCAGAATGGGTGGCGAAATAATTGATCCTCCTACTTTTTAAATAACGTTGAACTTCTTTACATAAAAACTCATTACCGTGATCTGTTTGGACAATCTTTGGTTTTCGACCCGATTCTAAAATAGCTTGAAACGCGGTAACCATAGTGATTCCCTTCTTGTCCTTGGTTGCAATTGCAAAAGCGTACTTGGAGAACACATCGATGCAACAGAGAAGGTAACGGAAACCGTCATTGTGACGTTTTATATCCTGCAGGTCTGCCAGATCAAGTTGCCATTGCTCGTCTATACCATACACAATTGTCTTGTTTCTTCGGAAACGGTGTTTCACCGGTTTGTGGAGGGTATACGTATCCTGACGTTTCAAAAAAATCTTGTGCGTCTTGTAGAGAAACCTTAATTCCTCCCGCTCTGGCAGCACGGTAAAGAGAACGCACTCCACCAAAACTTCCGGCATCTTTCACGTTAAAGTATATTTTATCTAGTTTATCCATTGCTCGTACAGTTCATGTTTCTTTCGTAATACTGGTATTCAAAATCAGATAGTTCGAAAATTATAATGATAAACAGGAACAAAACTGCCGTCACAACTTTAGGTGATTTTAAATATTATAGGGTTAAAGAAGTTATCAGTCCGTGTGGAACTGGGTCTTCACCTCCTTCCATGACGACACGTCTATTGTAAGTGAAATAAAACGATACACGCTACGATCATATAATTTTTTTTATTTCAATTTTATCCAATTATATATTCCACTTCCATTCATAGAGGGGACTATCGGGTAGACGATCAACATAATTTGGGAAATCATGGTATTCTTCAGCTGAATCATTTAGTTTGCCAGAATTGGGAGCATTATCAATATCAATAGGCGAATCAAAAGGAAATTTATTCTTTACGAGAGTTTTTGGGACATTTTCTCTTGTAAGCAATTTGTAAAACTTGCCTAATCCAACAACTTCGTGTTTAGGTCTGGCTTTATACCCTTTAACAGATTCGTGTAAAATGTCCATAATATTAGATCCAACTACCGGACGTTCTCTGTACATAAGTTCTCCGTTGGGGGACCATCCGATTTTGGTATTACTGTTAATCCACTTGTATAATGCAACGGAGGATTTAATATGTGTATCTGGAATGGTGATGGTGATTTCAGGGTACCAATCCTTCGTTTTCTTCAGTTCTTAGTCTAATTTCTTTTTTGTTCTCATACATTTTCTTCTTTTTATTTCTTTTATTAATAGTACTTTGCAATAAATGGTTATACACGTCGACTTTTTGAGACTGATTTAGTTATGTGTCATTCAAAACTGTTGTCGTTGCCAAGTTATCACCAAGTTCGACTTTTGGATGTGAATTCAATCGACGGTAAACTTCCTCGGTGACAAGAATCTACTAATGGCGGCAACCACTGCGCTGGATACTAAGGTGAGAAGAGGCGCTAACAGTAACGGTAGAAATCCACCTTTTTGAATTAGAATCTTTTTTCGTTTGGCTACGGTGTTGGGTCTAGATATCTTCCTTAAAATTTGACAATGTCGTTTCAACCGTTTCTTCTGTTCAACTGACAGCTTCACGTTCCCACTCAGAACATTTATACAACATTCTACAATTGCTTTAATGGCGTCATTGTTCGCGTGTTTGGTACATTGAATTGGGAATAATACTGCTAGAATTACAAATACTATTTCAGTTGCCATGGTTACGCGGGACCTGTTCTGATAAGACTGTACGAAATTCATCTTTATAATTAGGGGGTAGCGCCATCTATATTTTGTAAAGTTATATGGCTAAAAATAAATAATTATTAGCTAACTCACCGTAATTTGAGTTAAAAAGGATCGTGTTGACAGAATAAAAATATTTTTAAACAACTTCAAAGGTTTGTTTGTTACGCGTAATCATACATTTCAATTTCGCATCAGATTCGTGAAAAAATTCAATTGCAATATAGTTGCCACCACTAGAGACAGATGCCGCCACGGTAGAGCGATAAAGTTGATAAAGTCCTTTATTGAACGAAATTGGTCCCGCGCCAGCCAGATTTAGTTGTACCTCTATTTATTCCCAACTCAATGGTTTGATAGCGGCATTCCTTTGACACGAATTACATGTAACCAGGTATTTTAAGAAATTTTTATGGTTATGAACTCTTTCATATTGGTAAAAAGGCGGAAGCTTCTTCTCCAGGTATAAGTCCGGTTAGCAGTCGGTGCTCATCGGACGTGGTTGGTTTCAAATCCACTAATAAATACCCAAAATTCCTTTTTGTGGCTTTATTGAAGGCGTCGATGACGTATTTACTGTTATTGGGTGCAATCTGTCTGGCCAAATTAAATATCGCTGATTTGTCACGTGGGTACTTGAAAATTATCAGATAGTGCGCGCTTAAGTTAAATGTTCTTATTTCTTTTCCAGGATAATACAAATTTTGCATGAGTATAAAGACTGACGTGTTTCTATGATGAGAACCGCGGATAAACAAATTCGTTACGTCTTTCTTATTTGATATCTCGCAAAGTAAGTCGTCAAGTATGACGAAGTTCCTGATCCCTGAGTCTAACTTTTGTACGTCCAATAATCCTTCGTGGAACTCAACTGTGGGTGTATGGTCTAATACCGAATTAAAGAGGTTAGTTTGATATTCTGGGTAACACCATATTGTTCGCTCCGGTGGAGGGGAGATACTTGTATCTTTATATTTGATAAGGTTAGCTACGAAGTACGACTTTCCACTCTGAGTCGCTCCGGCAATCAGACCGTTGAATGGGTGTTGTAAGCTGAAATCCATTTTAAAGAATGACACATTTTTCAGAAATCAAGTAGCTTTTATTTACATTAAATATTGTTTAGCGTTACAAACGATATGAGCAATCATACATTTGCAAAATTCATCACTCAAAAAGGTTTTTAAAGTGAAAATTTTATAAATTTCAATGTAATCTAAGTTGCTAATCGCAGTCTCGTAGTTTACCACACGCGTATCCCAGTCATCCAGACAGGAATGTTGATTCTGGGACGGATGGTCCACGGAACAGGCATAACAGCATTTAAGTAATTGTTCCACGATACAGTTTTTTAACAAGGTGTGTACTCGTCTGGCTTCATTGATGAACGTTGTTACGTTGCTGTAGTTCTCCATCAGGGTCTTAGTTAGGTTAAGTCCAACGGCAAAACCCTTCTTGGTTGGAAATAACTTTCCGTACATATCACCATACCCCGGACACATTTCCCTGACATCCAAGATCTTGGTATCCTTAAAAGTTCGAAGTTCAACGCGTTTCGTCTCGGAGCCGGTGAAAAACAATGACGATCCAGGTGTACTTTCCTTTTCCAGGAAAGCCAGAATCTCATTCTTCTTGCGGTAAAGTTCGTGGAATTCCGTCTCGTCTAATACGAGTCCAGTGGCATTATCTTTATATCCCAGTCCGAGGGGCTGATCGGTGTACAGAGCCGTACCTTTGACTGTACTAATGGGATTACGCGTAATCTTTGAAGTCCCTGCCTTTGGCAGTGCTAATCTAAGCGTAATCCGGTGTACAGACTTTCGAAGAGTGGTTAGACCCTAGCCCCAGTCGTACGCTCAGATTCGGAGTAACTTCGATAAATTTTTCCAGCGACAGAGTAAACAAAATTTGAGCTACTGCCATTCTGTATAAGAAATAATGTTAAAGAGAAGTAGAAACCTCTGAAAAATAAAAAATAAAATAAAATACTGTATACTTACATATTGCTTGGTTCCTTCTTGTTTCTTGAAGTTGTTTTGAGTTCGAATGATCTCCAGCTACAGATTCTTGACTATTTATACTATTACAATCATTGCATTCGTTTACTTTTTAAAATGCGCGTATAGAAACCCCCCCCCATTCCCCTGTTTTTGAATTCCGTCCTCCCCTCTTCTGTTTTTGAATTCCGTCCTCCCCTCCTGTTTTTGAATCCCGTCCTCCCGTACTCCTTCCTCTGTTTTTGAATCCCGTCCTCCTGTACTCCGTCCTCTGTTTTTGAATCGGCACGAAGACACTACTGGAATTCTTTCAAAGAATAGGACTTGGACAATTAAGGATGAAGTGTTAGATTAGACTGATATAAACATAAAATATTACTCATATTTAAGACTAATTCAAATCTAGATATAAATACTGCGGAAACAGCCGGGGTAAAAATATGATCTATAATCTGACCAAAATTAAAGCTGTTTTTAATAAAAAATACCATTTCTGAGCTGCGTTAATCGTTATTTCAACTTTAATTCATGCTTAATTTTGAACTTAAAAAAAGATAATTTACATTTGTAGAATGAAAATATGAAGAAAAATCAAGAAACTTCAATTTTCAGCCTGATATTTCGGATATTAAATTTAAATACGAAGTTTAATTTAGTCTACATTTAATATGACTAAATATCGGAATCTGGTCAAGCGAGCAAGATCTACAAGTAGAATTGCCATAATCAAAACTTTTAGAAATTTCGGAGCTCTCTTCGCCGCGGAGTGAACTCTACGCCCCAAACCGTTCGGTTCGTACATCTTTAAAATTAATTATTTGCGGCTAATAATTTTTGCACCATTAGCTTCCCCTTAATAAGTACGTTGTAAGGTGGAATTTAAAAGTGGAAAAAATGTTCAAAATATCCGATTACGAACCATGTCAGCTATTTGGAATTAGGCGCGTTTAGATGGAAATCGGGCCCTGGACATTGAGTTATAATTTCAAAGCTCTAGAGCTAACCATTCTTTAGTTTTTATTAACATGACATACAAATAAATAAAAGGGCAAACTTTAAGACTTATAATTATAGAGTCTGCTTTTCTTAAAAAGTAAGTTTAAAATCGCTATTTAAATCTTTAAATAACTTGTGTGTTTCAAAGTTAAACATTTTGTCAAAAAATGTTTGCCTATGAATCACATAAGAAGCAAAAATATCCTTTGTTCTGACAGTTCGCAATCAAACTGACCAGTGTTCCTGATGTATACCGTGATACGAAAATCGGTTACCTAACTTTTAAAATAATTTGATCATAAGAGCCAGATTATCTAAACTCGCACCGGATAACATTGAACGAACATTCACATTATATTCTGATCATATAAATTAGTTTAAATTGATTCTTTAATTATCTTAATGTTTTTTAATAAGCAAAGAATCCTTTTCATTTTACAATTAGCCTTACCTTGCATATGAGACATCATTTCCACGGTTTAAAATTGACATGCAAAAATATCACCGTTAATTGGCTCTAACGTTAGAGAACTCCTCTCGAAACGAGACCACAAAGCTATCGTCTGTTTCTGGGGTACTTTTCCTTCATTTTCCCGTTTAAATGTGGAAACCTATTTACCTCTTTAATTTGAATTGATTAACTCCGTGTTTCCACTCGATGGTCATTATCTTTCCCTTATTTTGATGCAATAATTATAGTTTTCGCCGGTCCAATAGTTTTAGACGCAAAATTTCCCCCTAGAGTATTATCATGACGTCATTAGACAGGCTAATTAATCGCAAGAAATTGTTAGGATTATCTTGAATTGTAGACGTAGCTTTTTCATGTACTAACGGTAGACTACAAGTTAAACCTTAGATTTTCTTACACTGTATTAACTTAAGCTCTCTATTACTAATATCGTCAGTAATAACTAATGTTATTTCCCTTTTCTTTTAGCTATTAGACCGTTTGACCGACGCCTCGGGAACGGTCAGGGAAATTCGTAAACGCCCAAAAATGGGTTAACTAAAACTGTCTAGTATTTAATTGCTCATGGCACTAATATTAAAATGAATATCACCTAAAAAACATTAAAAGGCATTTTAATAGTATTTGCGCAGAAAATGTTTTCTCCGCTTTGGAGGATTTTCGCCGCATTTTCCCTTTTTCCCCGTTTTTAAAATGTTTTGAGCTAAGCTGAACAGTTTTCGCCGAAAACGGAATTTTTGGCTGTAAAGTGGAAACACATTTGCTTTACAAAATTATTTTTCCCGTCTTGCGGTTTTCTGGCGCTATTTGGATGATTGTTTTGCAAGCACTACAGTGTCGGGAGGTCGTTAACTTTAGAAACTTAATGATTCAGTGGGGATTGTGTATATTCTGTAGTCTTGAGAGAGTGCAATAACTGATGACTTTACCGGGGAGTTGTGGTCCGTGTCTTGTAACCCATAAGGGAGCTGGCGCACTGGGAGATGTTAGCTCTGGTCAAATGGTTCTATCTCCACCACCGACTTCGGTCAGGTAGGGGCGGGAAACTGAGTTTCGGCTCTGGCTAACGGAGAGGGTCCAGGAAAACTGGCCGCCTCGGCGGAATGGGTAGCCTGCTGTGAGGCGGCGGGCCTCCATATGAGGGCACGGCGGTCCTGTTTCCCGGCCCTTTGGAGTCGCACCGTGATCTCCGGTGCCAGCTGTGCCGGGTTACTAGGACTGCTCTGTGCTCGTCGTTCCCCTTTAGGAGCTGTCTCCAATGGGTTTGACTCTTTACCAACGTAGGTAGGGTGTCGGCTGGAGTTGCTACAATATCCACCTTCTGCTGGGTTGAGTGGCTTGCGTCAAAGGTGCTACCATCAGTAGTAGGATTCTACTACCCATGCTGGATTTGTCACCTGTCCGGGCTAGGTGGACGCTGACGTAGGGCACTATGATGATAGACCTCCGGTGGTATGGTCTCTGTTACTAGGTACACCAGGCTTTAAATTCTGACACACTGTATTCTGTTGTCAGGGACACCTTGTTTTATCCATGAATAGTAATACGTTTATTATATTCCAATCACTCATTACTGCTTAAATGGTTTTTCTATACAGTTCACTTACAATCGCGATAAAAATATCCATAAGATGATACACAGAAACGTCGTTCATTTTCCATTCATTTATTATTTCGAATTTTTGTTAAATGTCAAAAAATCTAACTCTGACACTAAAATTCCGCCTAGAATTACACTACGGATATATCTATTTTATACTTTTATCCATTAATCCAATTTCGCTTGAATCGTATATAGTTCTAGAATGAAACTTTCTTTCAAGCATTAACATTAAACCTGAAGTTTCCTCGCAATTAATCCTTGAAAATTTATCCTTCCAAAACACCTTTACATTAACTACATGTATAAAATGTACAAAAGCTTGTTTTAAAGTTTTGTCAAAATATTTGGGAAACATTTCGACTGTACAAGAATAGAATAATAATAATATTTATTTTGAAAACACTTTACTGGCCAACATAGAGGCAAAGCCTGTTGTGTATTGTTTCCATGACATTAAATAAAAGTAAAAATGAAAATTAAGTTAATTTGAGAGAAAATGTTTTAAACAATAAAAAAACAATCAATAAAATTTTTTGAACAATCCAATGAGAAAAAAGTCAATGCGATACCATTGAACGAAATTTTTGGATTGAGAGCTGAGTGGAATTAACTATCCCGGATCTCAGCGGGCTATTTATTCTATGTTCGGACACACCTGAAGAAAAACGAATTATTCAAAGCCAAGCATCTGGCGAACTTCAGATAGTACGTATAGGGTAAGAACGTCGGTCATTCATGGTCAAGTGATTGTCGGGATCGAAATTTGTAGATCTTACAAGTTTCAATAGTGTCAGCGTAAGAAATACAAGTGATATGATACGTTAACGGATAACGGTCGAAAAATGCCGAGCACTAATCGTAGCTCATAGGCGAGTAAACGAGGCGGTACGATCAATTGCCCGGCCCCTCCACCAGTGGGCAGCGTAAGAAATACAAATGATATGATACGAAAAGTGTTTTTTATTTATTTAAACTATGTTACAAAATATTAACACTTTTAAAATAGATGCGTGTCCTTAGAAATGGTGGACTTGAAGAGGTCTCTCGGTGAGTTCTGTCCTTTTCAGCTTTAAAGTTCCCACTAAGAACTCCGAAGAGAGACTCCCTCCTTCCAACCAGAGCGCGACCTTTTATACCCGTTGACTGGAAATGACGGGGGAACGCGGGATCGGTTCATTGTGGCCGCGGGAGTCCGAGCTTCTCGTTTCCTTCTCCTTATTGCGTTGGCGTGGCTGTCCGTCTTTCCCTTTCGTTGTTCCCGACAGCTCCCCGTTGGAAAAAGAGCCGTCCTAGCAATCCGTAGGGCTTGGACGGAGGAGATCGTCGTTGGCGTCTGTGTAGTCCATGATGGAATCGTCAGAAGCGATGGAATCCTCTGGTGTGGTTGCGCAGGATGCGGAAAGTAAAGCAGCCGTCTTCAGTTGATCGTCACAGGGCAGCAAAGACCCTCGACGTTGTTGTTTTTTCAATACGGCCCTGCACTAGAGGGTTGAGGAGGGCGTCTATGCGAAGTTGCTTGATACGCGTATTGTAGCGTTGACGCCGACGTTGATCAGCAGGCTTCATGTTGAGGAAGTGGAGTGGACGAGGTGAATTCGACGATTGGGGAGGAAAAAAATTAGTTGACTGGCGGCTGCTTAAAAGGGAAAACATATCGTTAAAATATGTTATTGTTCACCAGGGATAAACCAGTCCATTTGGGAACGGCGGCGAGTCGAATGACCAGGTGCCCCCTCGGGTGGAAAGGGGCTGATAATGAGGCGGCATCGTAACGAGGTAATGCAGGAGTTGGGGCATCCATGGTGAAATATTCGTAAATCGTCGGAGATTCCAGGAATCGAACGCGCAGAATGCCGTCCGAAATGTTTTCACGGTTGACGTATGGTTTGAGCCTCTCAACGGAAACGATATCCGTCTTTCCTCCCTCCGAAGAGCGGGGTTCAAAATTATTTTCTGCTGTTTGGCGTAGAATTTGATACGGCCCAACGTATTGGTGTAACAGCTTCTCAGCGAGGCCAAGAACGCGACGGTTAATTTTTAGGAATATCAGATCTTAGACCAAGAAACACAGGGACGTCTCGCTCATAGCATACCCAACGCTTTATTTTTCGGCGGGGCTTTGTTGCGGCTGTGGTAGGGAGAGGGGGGTTAGCTGATACAGATATTCAATAGGCGCCGCATCCATGAGAGATAAAAATAACGTTTTTTAAAGAACTTTAAAAAAATAATCAGCTAAGAGTTACATATTTTTAAATTATTTTATATTTTTTATATATTTTAGGGACACAATTATTAAAAAACCTACCAGAAATTTTGTTTCTACTAGCGACACAGATAAATAGGAAATAGGCAGCCGCAACGAAGCTCCGGGCGCGAAATATTTACCGCGCGACGTCCCTGTGTTTCTGGGTCTAAGATCAGATTGCCCTCCTGGTAGTGAGCTTCTCAGCGGTGGCTGTTGAAACGCGCCTTGTCTGTAGATAGCGCAACAGCGTGGCGCCCGGTGGCCAGAGTGCGGGCCCGTTCAGTAAACAATGTTTTCGAAGCCGAAGTAAATGTTCAGGGTAGACGAAGGTAATTGTAGGGCAACATGCAATCGTAGATCGTCCTCGTAGCTGTGTAAGAGAATGAACGGTGTATAGCCGGTGATACCGTGGAGCGAGGTGATGTAAGCAAAAACGAGGAATCGGAGAAAATGATCCCACTCACGGTGGTTGCTTGACACATAGTGCACCAGCATTTCCGCGATGGTTTTGTTAAAACGTTCCACAAGTCCTTGGGTGGTACGCTGAACGGTGAAAAGCTTATTGATTTCTGACATCAGGTTGTTGATATTTTCCGTGCCCCGATCTGTAATTAAGGCTTTTGGGGCTCCATACTGCAACTTCACATCTTTCATGAAGAACTTTGCAATCTCCTCGGCTGTGCCTCTGCGAATGGCTTTGGACACCACCATTCGCGTGCAAAAATCCGTACACAAAACGATGTGCAAGTTCCTGCCGTAGTTTCGGGAAACGGGCCTAACTTGAGTAAGCCGACCTGGGCAAAAGTTTTCGTCGTTGGTGGGATGGTTTGGAGGAGACCATCTGGTTTCCCTGGGTAAATTTTTGGCCGCTGGCAAGGTGCGCAAGATTGAACGTAGGCTGTGACGTAGTCCAGAAAAAATAGTTGCGAATTCGTTGCCAGGTAAGGCTGAGGCCAAGATGACCGGCAGTGATGTCGTCGTGCAGAGCGAGTAGGATAGCAGTCCGCATTTCTCTGGGAGAAACTAAAACGGTTTTTAGACCATCTTCAGTACGAACGCGTTGAAATAGCAGGCCGTTGATTAGTTCAAAACAACGGGCGCCTTGACAAGTTGCTTAGGTGCCTTCAGTGGTTTGGCCTCCAGGAAATGAAGGAGCGAAACCATGTATTAATCGTGTCTTTGCAAGGAGAGAATGTCGAATTGAGTGAGGTCCATAGTATCCTTCATAGTGGTGGTGAATAGGAGGTCGTAAGCCGCTTGAACGGCTTCGACTGGTGCTCGGGATAGAGCGTCTAGGTGCTTCCGGTCGCTTTTATAGCGGATCGTCAAGTCATATTCCTGCAGCGTAAGAGATCAGTGTGCTAATCGTCCGTTGGGGTTCATGACCGACGTGAGCCTGCCTAGCCTATGATGGTCGGTGACGACGGTTACCGGACGTCCATAAATATAGGGTCGGAATTTTCCGACCCCGAAGACAATGGCCAAACATTCTCGTTCGGTCGGACTGTATTTCCATTCGGCCGAATTCAGCAGCCGACTCGCGTAAGCGACAACCCGTTCTTGGTTATTGATTCGCTACTTAAGAAAACTGGATACTCCAAACGCCGAGGCATCGGTATGTAATTCGAATGGTTCGTGCCATTGTGGGTGGAACACAATGGGTGCGGAGATTAGGTAATCCCGTAGATGCTGGAAGGCTTGATCGGCAACGGTGTCCCATTGGAACGGACAGTCCTTTCTCGTAAGCACCGTCAACGGTTTGAGGACACCAGCGAAGTTGTGGATAAGCCGGTGGTAGTAACCGGCCAAACCCAGGAACCGTTGCATCTGTTTGACCGTCTTCGGAGGGACGAATTTAGCTACTGCTTTGAGGTTACGAGGATCTAGTAAAATGCCTTGGCCGTCCATGACGTGTCCCAGATAACGAATGCGTGGTTTGGTAAATGAACATTTCCTCAGTTTTATCTTTAGTTTGCCCGTGTGGAGACACGTTAAGACTTGGTTAAGGTGGTGGAGAATGGAGATGCGAATTGAACGAGTGGGAAAATATGACAATGTCATCTAGGTATGCCATGGTGATCTTCCATATCAAATGGCCCAGAGTATGATACATTAGCCGTTGAAACGTGGCTGGTGCGTTGCAGAGTCCCATTCCCAATACGGTGAATTCGTAATGACCATCGGGAGTAACAAATGCGGTTTTTTCCCTAGCGGATTCTTCCAACTCTACCTGAAAGTAGCCAGAGGTTAAATCAAACGTCGTGAAAAGTATGGATCCTGCTAGGTGATCTAAGGGCTTGTTGATGAAAATATTTTTTAGTCACGGCGTTCAGTTTGTGCTAATCAACACAAAACCACCAGGTGCCGTCACGCTTTTTAATGAGGGTAACGGGCGCAGGCCAAGGACTGCATGATTCTTGAATGGTCCCTTGAGCCAGGAGCTTGTCAACTTCAGTCTTGAGAGCTTCTCTTTCCTTGAGTGACTTCCGGTGTTGATATGAGCGTAGCGGGGCCGAGTCGCTGGTATCAATTTGATATTTGATTAGCGAGGTTCCCCCAAGATCACCTTCATATCGGGAAAAGACGTCTGCATGTCGGGACAACAGGCTTTGTAATTGTCCTTGTTGGGCGGTCGAGAGTTGCCCCCCAACGTCCAGGTCGGTGGGGAGATGTGGGGTGGTGATGGGCTCGAGGATGTTGATTTCTATGACGTCGTGGGCACGTGCAAGTGTGGTTCCTCTTGGTAGGGTAATTGGTTGATGGTGCGGGTTGGCTACTCTGATGAAGGAGTGGCCGTTATGGAATGTGGTGAATGTTTTGCATACAAGTATGCCAAAACGTTCTGTACCATAAGGGAACCGGAAACTTGTGAGGCAGATGCTGGGATCGTGACGTCGGAAGTATTCCGCAAGTGCACAAAGAGCGTATCCGGATGCGGAAAGCAATTCACTCCAATGAAGATTGAACGGGTTTTGAAACTGATCTCAACCCCGTGTTCATTTCAAAACTCCAGACCCAGCAGAAGCTCGTACTCGAAATTATCAATGATAAGAGCGTCGATGCTGTAACTGTCTTGGCCGATCTGTATGACCCTGGTGGTAGCTCCAGTAGGTGAAATGAGAGACCCATCGGTGACCCGTAAGTGAATCGTTCCGGCGGAATGAATGGTTAGGTGAAGAGATTTAACGAGCTCGTGTTTGATGGCAATTTTCGTGCTGCCCGAGTCAATGATAAGGTTGACTGGTTGGTTGTGTATGATGGCAGGCAATGAGACCAATTTATGAGATGGACTTAGTAGGAGGGGATAAGGAGGTTAGGATGGACGAGTGGGCGTTCGGGTGCCAGTTGAATGAGGAACAATTGTGGGCGAATGGTGATGGACTTCTATTGCGGGAGTTGTAGTCCGTTGGTTGGCTGTACGATGGTCGTCCTCTGGACGGCGAATTCGTACGGTTGCTGGAGCTCTAGCGGTCGTCCTGTGATTGAGCAGTCTCGCGGCAATCCGAAGCGTAGTGATCCTTACGACCACATTTGTAACAGGATACGGCTATGGGACTGGGGTCCCGACGGCGGGATGCCGTCAGGAAATTCTGCATTTCAAAGCAAATTTTCTCGAGTCGACTTCTCCATTGGTAGCGTTCTGATACAATGCCGGGGCAACCATCCGTGGCGGGGAAGCAGGGTTTCTTACTGCGAGCACTGTCAGCAGTTCCAAGATTGTTCCCTCGGTGGTACTAGAGATAGGCGGTGTGAAAGTCGGAGAACCCGGAGCGATGAGCCTTAACTTGTTCGAAAAGTCCTGGGGCGTAGTGGGGCACATCAGGATCAGTTTTTCTCGAATTTCGGGCAGGAGGCTTCGGATTAGAAAATTAATTTTTTCAGAATCCATCATGGTCGGGTTGGCTAGAGAACACAGGGTCATAGTGGCTCTATAACATTTCAAGGGATCAGTTCCAGAGAGTTGTTGATGAGCCAGTAGCTCATTAAAGATGTCCCGTGAGGAGCGTTCGAATTCACTTTACAGTGCTCGTTTCCATTGGTCCAAAGTAGTATGTGTGTTGGCTGTAGTAATTCAAACCTGAGTAGTATACCAAGCGAGTGCTTTACCATGAAACGCTGACTATGTATCCGGATCAAATTTCGGCAGGTCATGCAAGAAGTTTATGGCACGGAATGCTGCCGCAACCACGTTGGCAATTGCAGCGGTTGGCATCTTGATTTTTTTGTCGAGTTGGAGGAACAACCCCGTCGAATTCTGGCGCTTAGTTGGGCGTTCGGTGGGATTGACGGGGTACGTCGATATTAATATCTGGTACGATGGATAATGTTGGTGAATCCGGGATGCTGTACACTTCGGTTGCCACCGATGAAGGGGATGAGGACCAGGACGTTTGATGATCGTAGCTCATAGGCGAGTAAACGTGGCGGTACGATTTATTACCCGGCCCCTCCACCAGTGGTCAGCGTAAGAAATACAAGTGATATGATACGAAAATAGTTGGTATTTATTTAAACTATGTTACAAAATATAAACACTTTTAAAATAAGTACGTGTACTAAGAAACGGTGGACTTGAAGAGGTCTCTCGACGAGTGGCAACTCCGAAGGGCTAGTTTTTCAGCTAAAGGAATATGATCAATTGAATTTGGTCAAGGAGATTTCAGAAAGAAACGGAAAACATTTCGCTTAATGGAATATTTATAAACTAAAGGATTTTTCAGAAAATTTATGTTGTCATATTTTCGGAACATTAGAAGTAAAACGTGAAACAAAATTAAAGAAAACCAGTTAAACGTAATTTTTTTCAACGCAAAGATGGTCACCTGTTCAGAAATTAAATACCGAATTTGTCACTTTAATTCTAAAGAGAAAAATGACCATTCTGCACAGATTGAAAATAATAAATTGAGTAATTGCCAAAATTCTGACCTCAAATCTTAATAAATATTTTTCTTTCCACCCATGTACTTTATTTTAACAATATTGAGTACTCCCTTTAATTTTTGTGAATCTTTTTTCGAAATATCTGAAATTTACATATTAAATCCTATCCCGAAAATACCAAAACTGTTGGTTGAATAAGTTTTGAGTAAAAAATAAGGTTAGATTGTATTAGTACCTTAGTCTCATTAAGGATGAAGTCTTATATTTTTCATAACATTTGATGTTTTTCAAGTTTTATATAATTTTTATATGGTTCATTTTTACCTCTCCGAGGGGACAAAGTCCCCTAGGAGGGGTTATATAATCACTGTGTCTGTCTGTGGGTCTGTCAGGCCTGCGAACGCGTTCGCAATTTCGGGGCAAAGGGTAATCACTGCGTACGCAGTTTCTCGAAGGGTTGGCAAAACCACCGTGTGTTGGTGAGCTTTAACGGATTGATTTGCGGTTGGGTTTGGTTGATCTTGTTTCGTCAACGCGCACCGGATATTTCGTTATTGTTATGTTGTAAGTCGTGAATGTTGAGTTCGTGTTGTGACTGTTGTGGGTGTTGAGTTTGTGTTAGTAGAGATGGACTAAATATGAACATGTAAATCCAAGATGGCCGCCAAGATGGCCGCCATAACACCCCCCCAAAAACACCCCCAAAATATTTTCCAAAAACCAATTTTTGCCCTTGGAAAAATCGAAAAACATATTTTTGTTTTCAATCTCAAATTTCACCTTGAAGATGATCTTTGACCTCGACGCCTGACACATGTCCACCACCCCTAAGCCTCGGTCTATCACCCCAACAAGTTGGGACATGATCGGACAAGGTCGGCCCGAGATATCGGCGGTAATATGTGACCCCACCAAATACTTCCTCTTATAATAATAATAATCAGCTAGGCTAATACCCAAGGCACCACCTTAGGCCTAAGTCATCAAGCGACTTTTGAAGCCATTAATTCAGGTGGCCGGGTTATTCACTTTTGGTGTCACTTTTTTATTTTTTTCGTTTTTTCGCCATTTAAAATGCTAATTAGTTATTTGCGAGATGGGGAAACGAATTCGCGGCCTTCGTTTTATATCCTTGGCGGCTTTTGGCCCCACCCAAAATACTTTAAACAACTAATAAACGAATCTAAAATGTCGATAAAAAACTATTTCTATAAATGATTATTCTTTTGACATTTAAAAGTCAAAGGATATGTGTAAGCGTAAGACGTCTCAAAAATCGAGCTCTTTAAAGGTTAAAAAAATGAAGTTATTTATGGGGAAACCAGAAATAAAATGCAAATCTCCTACCGAGAACCCTTGTTATTATGATGAGCCATGTCGCAAACACGCGTTTGATTTTATAAATAGTTTTAAATTTAGTGTTAAATGCTGGGTTTGTCAAGCTTTATTTCTGGAACGAAGAGTTTTTAAGATGCATCTGATGAACCATTTAACATCTAGTTATTCTAATAAAACACTTCTTAATATTGATGTTTGCGATTGTCTTCATTCAAATCAACCGAAATACACAAGCGAAGAAGAAATATTAGACGACCAAATTATTGATTATTTGAACGAGTTTAACGTAAAAAATCAAGAATGGCTCGACGGGTTTGTTAATGATAATGGAACTCCAAAGAAAATTCATCGTAAAAAAAGACCACTGTTATTAAGTCCGAAGAAACTTTAAATTCAACAATGAAATCAAATGTTGTATTTCCACCGGACTTTGTCATGCCATCTGATGAGCAGATGGAAGCTATTATCTTTTTTCAAGAATATTGTAAAAATAATCAAATTTTAACTCTTAATCAAGTTGAAACACCCATTGAGGTTTTGGAAAATCTTGAACAAACTTGTCAAATGATTGAAAATATGTGAATAAAGCTGTTTTTCTAATAAATATATTGTTCTTATTTTTCCTACGCAAAAATAGATATTTTAACTCTTTCGTGTTAAGGTTTAGCGTGGTAGATCGGTAGCGTTGCAGGATGTTAATCTAATAGTCTCAAGTTCAACTCCCAATACTTTCGATCTATCACGCTAAATCTTTTATTAATATAAAACGAGATGTCTTCCAACTAAAACTGTCATTATAAAGATGTCAAGTTTCGTAGTATTTCTACCTTCGAACGCATCACCCGATATTTACCCGGAAAATACACCTTCTGCCTTAAAGGACAGTTATCAAAACCTTTAAATTTTAACAATGAAAAATGGGTTTGTGCATTAGCAGAGATAATTCTTCCTGAAACTTATTCAAATATAACAAAGGAGTATTCGCATTTCAAAGTAGGGCACGTGTCAGATGCTATTTCACCCGAAGAAAATCAATGGGATTATATTAAAATTGGAATTCCACCCAAACGTTACGAGGGTGATCTAGACCGAAATAAGAATACTATTCCAACATCTCTTCAAAATAATATACTTAACGAGTTTGCTAAAGCTATTGAGGCCAATCAAACACTAAAAGGAAAAATACATATGAATACGGTAAAAGTAGATAAAAACGAAGACAGTTCAAAATTAAAAATACAGTTACAAAAAGATGTGCAAGTAAGAATACCTCAAGCATCGCCCCTAGATTCTGTTTTGGAATTTCGAGAAAATGATTTTGTCGACAGTGATTATCTTTCTAATTATCCACTCTCAAATCACGCCAAAACTATTTCTTTAAATTACGCAACAAATTTTATAGACGTACGAATTAAAAAAGCGTTAATTGTGAATAAATATCAACAAAAATATTTACCACGACAAATTCCCGTGGAAGAAATCCAATCACAACCCAGGAGGAAAAAACAGAAAATTAACAAGAAACCAAAACTAAAACTAGAAGTGAAACAAGAAGAAATACCAAAACTTGAACCAAAACCAAATTTAGAAGAAAAGCCAAATTTGAAACCAGAAGAAAATCTAAACAACATTTTACCAACAGACCCTTTAATTCCAAATATTAATGGAGACGTCAACCAACCAGAAGTTTTAAATCCTTCCGAAGAAAATAATTTACCAAGTTCTCTTCCAATACCAGTTAATCTACCATCTCAACCTGTTATTAAACAAATACAATGGAATAGTTACGCGATTGTGTTTGAGGCGGGCAGATATGAGGGAGAAAGACAATATAATAATGAAATTCAACCATTCGCATTACACTTAATTATACGTGATTTATTAGAACGATGTAAACCGAGACAGTTTGACGGCTTAAAAACCGCGATATCGTCCGATGATAAAGATAATTTATATTTTAATTTAGAAATACCGGTAGGGATGGAAATTAAATTTCAAAATCCATTAGCAGATCTTTTTAAAATTCCACCAGACACTTATTTTACGGGTATTCAAAAATTTGGCCCGTTAAATAATTTAAACAATATTACTTTTAGTTCACGCAACAATTTTATCGACATACGTATTGAGACTACAAAAATACCGCAATTTGAGCAGGAAGATTGGGCTTTCTACTCTGTATCAGTTATCCAACCTTTTTTATTTGAAGGTCAGAGAGATGATTTTGGAAATATTATTCCATTATCTTTGCATAGGCAATTAAAAAACGAGATTCAACAGGCGACTAACTTCCCCCCTTTAAATCGGTTCGAAATTAGTTACGTAATCGAAGAAATAAATCGAGGTCTTTACTTAAGAATTTCATTCCCTCGAGATCTACAGGTGGCCTTCACCGGGACCTTAGCAAATATTTTTATAATAAACGCGCCAGAATTTCAAGATGGTGTAATAAGCAGTCAAAATCCTTTAAAAGTGTATGAGGAAAAATTTATGTCAGATGAGGAATCGGTTATAGATTTTAGATATAATAAAAATATTCCAATTGAACCACTTAACTGGGAAAATGACAGTTATACGTTTGAACGTAATTATTACGAGTCTGATAAGGATTTAAGCGGGAGTTTTAAACCGTTATCTCTTCATTTAAAAATTTTAAATGAACTTCAAAGATATTTTGATTCGCATATCTCACTTAAGAAAATGGATAATATTATTTTCAAATTGAGTTAATGAGTGGGTTGGAAATTAAAATATTTGGACCTCTAGCAGACCTCTTACAAATTGAGTACAAAATAGATTATATCTCCTCAGTTTATAAAAGCAAAGCATTAGATCCTCTTCAAATTAGATTAGAATTAGATAATACGGTTAATTTTATAATTTTTCGAAACGATTTAAACAGAGTTGAGAATAGTCGACGACAAAAACGAGATATTGATTTCCACAATTACGAACAAGGTAAAAATAATAAACTAAATGTTGTAGACAAATTCCATTGTCGAATTCCAAGGGGCGTTTACACCACTATTGATGATGTTTTAATTGCGATGAAACACTCATTACCACATCAGAGTTGGGCTAAATTCGAGTTTAATTTTAATTCAGATTCGACAGTTTCAGTTAAATGTTTGGGTGGAAACAGTTTTTTAACCTTTCCAATAGATAACCCCAAACTCGGGCAAATGTTAGGTTTTTCAAACAATCAAATTGAAAGACCTCTTTTTAACGAAATTGGTATGTACCCCGCAGATCTCAACCACGGAATATCCGGAATTTATGTCTATACAAATATTATACAACCTGTAATTACAGGTCACACTTATACGCCCCTGCTGAGAATTATCAAATTAAACGAAAATAAAAATCGAGCACAAGTTGAAATATTTCATTTTTTAGACTATTTTCCAGTTCTCTACGATCAAATACAAACTATAGAAATTTCTTTAAGGTCGGATTACGGTGAACTCCTGCCATATAAGACAGGAAAGACTATTGTTAAATTAATATTCAAAAGACTGGATTCTTAGTCTAAAGTACACTTAAAACAAGCTCATCATGGAAAGATATTATAACCATTATGTACAAACAGGACGCGGATATAACGTATTTCGAGGAAGTCAATATCAAACTGGTCGTGGATTTGGGTCAATTTATAAAAGATTAGCAAGATTCGTAACTCCTCTTTTTCGACCCGTAGCTAAATCACTCGGTATCCAAGGGTTGGTTATGGGGCAAAGAATTATGGACGATGTTGTTGCGGGTCAAAATTTTAAGGAATCTTTAAAAAAAATAGTAAAATTGCTGGAACAAATCTTTTAAATAGTCTAGGTGATTCCATATTAAATACACAGAAAGGCTCTGGAGTTAGGAGAGTAAAGAAGCGCAAATCAAAATTACGCAATAATCAAAGAAAACGCAAGAGAACAAAAACCGATTTTCTTGACTAAAGCAATATGCCTCAATTTGAATCTATGTGTTCGGAGTTAGAGCTTTTTAACGAACCCCTGATTAATGGAAATATTGAGCGGAATAAATTTGTAGATTATTTCCCTATAGCTCCCTTGTCTAATGCTACACAGATTGATTTTCCTATCCCCGACGGAGATTATTATATTGATTAAACTTGATGCTTAAAATTCGAATTCGTGTTAAAAAAGAACAAAACGGGATTTTAATAGATATACCTGCAGCCGAAAAAAAGTATCCCTATGTAACCTTCAATTGCATTCTATTTTTAGACAAATAGACGTATTTATGAATGAGACTTTAGAACAATCTAGCAACAACTGCTACCCATACTTAGCATATTTAGCAACAGTTTTAAATTTTGATAAGGGAGCCAAACAATCTTACAAAACCGCCGAGGGCTATTACGAAGACGGGTTTTGCGACCCAGCGCTAGCGTTTGATGATGTTAATAAAGATAAAGAAAACAATGGAATTTTAAAAAGAAGTAAAGATATTGCGGGATCGAAACTTTGTGAATATATGGGTAGACTTCATGTACACTCTTGTAAAATAGACAAATTTCTTTTAAACAAAGTGAATTTAAGAATTCGACTCTTAAAAAATTCCGATGAATTTATAATTATTTCCCATGAAGATGTTAATAAGAAATATAAATTGATTGTCGAAGATGCCATTCTCACGGCTAAGCATATTCTCGTTAATCCAGATCTCCAGCTGGCACATAATGCGATACTTCATAAACAAAGAGCGTTGTACGATCTAACACAAACTGTTGTTAAAACTCTGACAATCTCAACAGGCGCTAGCGATTTCGTGAAGTCAAATTTTTTTTAGGTAAAATTCCAAATCGGGTAATAATCGGAATGGTAAACAATTCTGCGTTCAATGGCGCCAGTCAAGAAAACCCTTTTCAATTTAACCATAATAATCTCTCGTTCTTACAACTTTCATTAGATGACCAGAATATACCAGAAACTGCTCTAACTCCAGATTTTAATAAAAACCTCTACACTAGGTCATATTATTCACTATTCTCGGCAATGGATTTAATTGGAAATAACTCTGGTAATTGTATTGATTACGAAAATTATAAAAATGGTAATACATAATTCGCGTTTGATTTAACGTACGATTCTTCGGCAAATTCTAACAATCTCTCAATTCAACGAAATGGTGGTTTACGGATGGTAATGAAGTTTTCTTCCCCCTTAACTTATATTCAAAACATAATTATTATTGGAGAATACGAAAACCGATTTGTCATTAACCAAGAGCGTCAAGTTACGTATATTACGGAATAAAAACAATCAACGAGGGCAAAGATTGTTTAGTTGTTTCGTGAAATCGTAGTGGTAAAGATGTCTCGAACTCACAGTCCCTCGCCTAAACAAGAAGTATCGGTGATAGGTTATGTCAACCCATCCATCAAAATTTACCGACTAGACACTTGCGCCGAATTTGAACTGAGTTTGGAAGCCTGGCAATCTTTATTCACATTCGAAAAGGAAATAACTGATTTTTTTTAAGACCAAGTTGCTAGTTTTCACACCTGGCTGCCTCTTGAAGGTTCAAAGATAAAAATCGACTGTTTCAAGGGACAAAAGGAAAAACTCGTGGATGTACGCGCTTGTGCAAGAGGAAAAAAACATTTGTATCATCTTTTTTATTCAACAAATTATGGTTTTACTCTCAACCAAGCAGGGTGGAAAAGATTAAAACATTGTAAACATACAATTGATCAGGAGATTAATTTAATTTTGTCAGCAAAAAATATTATGCGTGACATAATTGTACATGAGCTCACGGATAAAATGTTGGAATTTACCGAAAATTGTGAGAATCCACATTGTAAATCTTCGATTACTCACGATGTCTCTTGTAAACTAGGATTTAGCACAAATTTTGAAGACCGAGTTGAAAATATGATATTATTAGCCATTCCCCAATTAAACTACGATCATATTGTTGTTAGGTTCCAAAAGGAATTTGGTCTTGACCCCTTAATAGTAGAAAGTCAATTATATTTTGATATTGTTCAAAATGTGTCAAACTTAAAATGTGATTTAATTTATTAAAATAAAAACTTTTACTATAGTCTGTTTTTATTATTTCTATTCATACATTTAAAGATGGTGGTGTCAAAAACAGACAAACAATTAAGTAAAGTTTATTACGATGTTGGAAACCCATACAGTTATTCTAACAGTGTTACTTTAAGAAAAAATTTTCCCAAAATTTCGGAAAAAGAATTTAAAAATTTTCTCAATAAACAACCAACTTACACACAACACAGAGCTAGGAGATTAAATTTTAAACGTAACAAATTATACGTAACAACTATTGACGAGACATTTATGGCCGATTTATTAGACCTCCCTATTTTACAAACTTTTAATAAAAATTACCGTTTTTCGCTCTTAGTTCAGGATATCTTAAGCAAATTCATTTTTATTCAGCCAATAAAAAACAAAACCTCGAGCGAGATTGTGAAGGCTTTTAGAGAGATTTTCAAAAAACGGGTACCCCTTAATTTATGTACCGACACAGGGTCAGAATTTCGAAACGCCCCATTTCGCACTCTCTTAAAGCGTTATAACATCCACCATTACCTCACATACTCCGAGAAAAAGGCATCTATGATTGAGAGACTCGTTCGTACGGTAAAATCTAAAATTTTTAAAATAATTACCAAGACCGGCGATTTACATTATCTCAATAAACTACCAATAATTGCAAAATCTTATAACGCTCGAAAACATTCTACAACAGGAATCGCCCCTAAAGATGTCAATAAAAACAATGAATCGGCAATTTGGAAAAAAAACTATGGCAACCTTAGCATGGTTGGGAAGCCAACTTTAAAAATTTGGGATAAAATTCGATTAGCCGTTGCAAAATCAACATTTGATAAAGCATACAGAGGAACGTTTACAGCCGAAATATTTGAAATTCATAGAGTAATTACGAGAGATCCCTGTATGTATATTGTGAAAGATTTGACCGGCAATATAATTAAAGGGGCATTTTACGCTCAAGAAATTGTTAAAATTCAAGTGTAGAGCGCTACAGTCTTTATTCAACATTTTGTTAACCATGGGTGAAGTACACATTCTCCTGGGTTTCGCGATCGTAATATTTGGTGTTAGTGCCACAATAGTGTCATCCGCGATGAAATTTAAAAAAAGAAGTCCCGAATATAGCCTAGACATTGGAGTTCGTGACAAAGCATACGATCTAGGAAGAGACACGTTCCTCGTAAAATGTAACGAGACTTTCGACGTGCGACATTTCAAGAAAGAAGACGGAAGTTTGAAGCCATCTATCAGAGGAATCAACTTAACAAAAGATCAATATGAAAAATTATGCATTTTGACAGTGACGTGAAAGATGAACACTAATCAAATCCAATCTATACTTAAGTGTGACCCCCGCTCGAGAGATAAATTTATCGGAGTGTTTCCCGCTAATAGATTACCAAAAGTTCCAATTAAAAAAAATCATATTGTTTCGTAATCAACACCGATCCTGATACGCTTCCAGGCTCTCATTGGACGGCTGTTTACAAATCGGGCGACACTCTGGACTTTTTTTTGTTCTCTAGGAAGATCACATCGTGACTATGGAGTTTTGCTAGAACGATATAGCAAGCGTATTCGACACAATACTCATAAATTTCAATCAAATAAAAGCCAAAACTGCGGACCACATTATTTTCTAACCTCGCGATGTATGGGGATTTCTTACCGTAAAATAATTTACGAATTGTATAATTTCGATTTAAAAAGAAATGTTAGTTTAGCGTTGTTGAATATATGTATTCATTTGATGAAAGAGTGGAAACGAAATAAATCAATTTGTTTAGAATAAAAAAATGTTTATTTATTTCACAAATAATTATTTTTACACATTTTTATTATTCTTGCCAGCGAGAAGGAGGCCGGGTCTGTCTTTTTGGCCTGGGAGATTTTTTAGGCGATGGTGATTTTAATTTTTTTGCGGCGATATTGGAACTCCACCAACAGCACCCTCCTCCAAAGATAGCTCTCGATCCCAATCATCTTCCTTGCTTAATTGACTTCCAATATCCGTATTTTCTAAGTATTCTTCAAATATTTTATTTTCTTGATTTAATCGTTTATGCATTCTATCATCAGTTATTGTCTTTTGTTGCTTAACAATCGGCGTAGATGCTTTCCTTTTCCAAGAATCTACTGTCTTTAAGGGACTCGGGAATTTGACCTCTCCCCTAGTCTGTTCGTTTTCTCTCTCGCTGAGATAGTCTTTCATTTTGCGTGTCATAGTATTTAAACGCAGCTCTGCAGCGTCGCCAGCCTTAACTCCCTCGGGCGTTTTGAAGGGTGAATAAATTTGCGAGGTGAACGGGGAATTTAATGGGGCAACAGGTACGGGTGCTTGAAAGTTTGTAATTTCAACTTTAGGTACCGGTATCGCTTTCCTCATTTCTCTGGCCTCGCACAGTATTTTTAGAAATTCTCGTAATTTGGAGCAGCTGTTTAAATTAGAAGTTAATATATTTTGCATCTTATTATCTAATAAGTTATAATATGTTTCCTGGGGAGAAACAAGCTGTTTATTTTCTTGAGATATTTGTCCGACACTCGATGCGGGAACTAAAACCATTTTTTCATTTTATCTTTTATTGAATAAATTGGCAATTAAAGGAACGATAGATCCTAGTAGAGCCGGTATGAAGAATCCCGTACCTTTCTGAATTATTAGAGTACGCTTCCTTTTTTGCGAAATTTTCGGACTGGCTAAAAACCGTATTGCTTTTTTATATTTAGAAAGTTGTTTTTTTTTGGCTTTAGATAATATAATTCCACCCCCTTTCAAGTTTTCAAACGGTCTGTAACGCTTTTAATTGCGTTGGAGAACTGTTAGCTAATAAATTTTTACGTATCCCTCCTTTAGATTTATACAATAAATTTAAATATGGATAGTTTGTTTTAAACCTGTCAGAGGGATTTGCAATAGGAGTCGTTTTTTTACGTACTGTCTTTTTTAGAGCCATTGTCTTTAATGAAGTTGATAATAATATAGTAAATTATTTATTATTGGAAAAAACTACCATTTGTGGTCCGTTTTGATTAAATGTGTACGATCTTAATCGTAAGCTATCTGGAGTGGTGACAGATGTGTCTATAAATAGGGAATTGTAAGGTTCTCTAGTAGCCATATCGTAGGCCATTTTAATTATTTTTGTATTATTTGGATATATTTGATTGGCCAGATATTGAATTTGACTTAGATCTCGAGGAGATTTAAACAGATTTAGGTATGACATATTAAGAGAGATTAAACGAGATTGTTTGCCTCGAGGAAATAGGGTTTGTGAGATTAATACGACTGAAATTTCATAATGATGACTGTCTACGGTAACCAATTTACCAATTTGGTCATTTTTGTAAAGTTCGTCTGCTAGATCATCAATAATAAGTAAAGAATTTCTATTAGATTCCCAAAACTCGCTGTTCATTGGAGGTAGTACTTGAATAAACTCTATATCGGTTAAAAACTGAGATAAATCATGGTAACCTGATTGCCAAACCGAATAACAATAAATAATTTTAATAGGAGGTTTATCGATTAATTCATTCCTCCATCTAATTAGTGAGTTCGTCCATGATGATTTGCCCGACATAGTAGGCCCTGACACCATCATTCGAAATGGTGAAAGTAATTTTATATAAGACATTACTGTTTAAACAAAGACAACATACTACGTAGTTTGTTAGTAAATTGACTGTTTTATAGAATATATGTAAAAATAAACAAACACATTTTAAATTTAAAAAAATATTTTATTAAAGTATAATATTTCTTATCAAAAATCATTCCTTCACCAGTTATATAAAGTTTCAAAAAATAACATACAAAAATAACATTTTTGAATAAAAAATAAATCATAATATCCCTTTCACCAAAAAATTATACATTAATTCCCGTTTTTTAGTAAAAATTCAATTTTGGAAGTTAAAAGTTTAAATCTTAGGTTATTTAAAAATAAAGTATTTACTCGATTTTCGGAATAGATTTCATTTACGATAACTATGTGGTTAAATGAAACCTGTTTTGCGGGGTTTTTTGTTACATGATTTTTAGACTTATAATTAAAAGATGACAATTTTATTTTACAATTCACCATCTTCACATTCTAAATAGCCGTAGGGGACACTAGAAATATTATCTTTTAGCACACGTTTACAAAATGTTTTTTTTGA
Source organism: Leiobunum rupestre (assembly GCF_980474605.1). Lineage (NCBI taxonomy): Eukaryota > Metazoa > Arthropoda > Arachnida > Opiliones > Sclerosomatidae > Leiobunum > Leiobunum rupestre. The sequence continues at coordinate 51,814,011 of NC_143393.1, forward strand.
AAGTTTTACTTAAGTTGCCAACACGTAAAAGCATTTTGTACTTATCTTTTATTACGTTAAAGGGAATTTTCACCTTAAACTCGGTATTTGGCACAAAAATCATCTGTTTAAAAGAATCGAAATGGATGATTTCTGAATTCTCCCTGATAAGAGTTATCCCTTTTAATTTTATAATTGTCTGATTATTTTCAAGTTGAAAGCTGTAACGTTTTGGTCCAGTTGATACGAATTTTGTTATATATGTATTCGGAGTCTCGCACGTAAGTTCACCTAAATTACCACCGAGGGGGGTAGCCATTCTTTTGGTAGATGTGTAAATTTCACTCCGTCAGTGTCAAAATAAATTACACGCTTTCCAAACTTATTAATTAATTTATGCAGATGAATACGCCCGTAACTGGTGACAAAGGCGGCGATTATTACGTTACCTTTTGTAAATGTGGGTGCCAACTCACTTTTTTTTTATAACCTACCATGGCAACCTCGTTGTTGATTAGATGAAAGTCTGTTAATTTATTCGTTGTGTCTGCTATAATCTCGGTTAATTGGGAGTAGCGATGGATAATTTTAGTTAATGATTTATCCATTCTTAAGGCCATTCTTCCATATAACTAATTTTGCGCCAATTTCGCGGAAGTTCTTAAGGATGGGTTATCAACAATTTCCTCAGGCTCTAACCTTACTCCATCCGCTTCGTATATCGCGTCTAAATACTCTTTTTGCTCTTGATATGTTTTAATATTAGGTGGAAATCCTGAATTTTTAACTTTTGCTCTAAAAAAAATGTCAATATATGGTTTGAAAAAATTGGTTGTAATATTGTAATGGTACACCTCGAAAATTTCTAACAACTGATAATTACACTCTTTTATTGAGTAGTAGATTTCCACCGAGGGTAAGACTACCGTTATAGCTCGTTCGTCAATACTATGGGTACATTTTTCATCATTATTTATCACACAACTACCACATAAAGGATAATAAAGTTTCTTATTAAAACGGTAGGGAAGAATGGGTAAGTAGAGGTCTCTGGGGGGGGGGGAGGATTCGACAACAAATTATTCCAAAATAAGTGTCCGGTGCATAATCAAAGTTGTGTGTGATAACTTTAACATTTTTACAACCATATTCCATTTTTTGTAAGCAATACGCATACAGACTACAAAAGTCAAAATATCGGATTTGTTCTCCAACTAAGGGGTCTATTTCATGGTACAGCTTAATTATTTCTACACGCCCTCCAACTAAAGAATCTCTAGGGTTAATTTTAGGAATAATTTTAATTTTATTAAAAAATGCTTTCGCCTCAGCATTTTTTTTTTCAACAAGTCTAATATTTCACATTCAAAAATTTGAATATATGTGTGGTTTGGTAAATTTTCTTCTATAAATTCTTTTCGGTCTAATTCTCTTTCTGGAATTTCTTTGAATGATTTTCCAATAATTGTATTAAAGCTCGAGCCAGAAAAATGTTTTGGACAACCGTGCCAGAAATCACCCATTACATCAATTACTATGGGTGGATTTTCACAGTAGCCATCTACGAAATACGGACCTTCAGCCTGTTCCCCATCCGTGGATCTGACCGTTTGCAAAATTAAATTATTTTCCTTCTCGTACCAAGATAAATATTTTAAGGCAATCGCACTTTGATTCTGTCTACTTGCCAAACCGATAGCCGGAATAGTACATAAGGTATATGGTTCTAAAAACATGTCGATAAATACATTATTAAGTGCCCCAGAAAGAGAAATACCCCCATAATTACTGATATCAATTTCAATTAGTTCTTTATCTAAGATGCGAAATTTCTGCATAGCTAAGCGTAATAAATTATAATCTAAAAGACAATACGCTCTGGATTCTGATTTAATACAATAGACCGGTTCGAGCTGTTTGTGTGAATACCAATTTTTAAATTCTCGGTATTCCAACTTTTTCATTTTATTGGGCTCAAAATATTTTTCGTCCGTAATTGGTCCTGAATAATTCAAAGTTTCTTTTGTCCAAAAAATATAGGGAAAATATCCTTTAGATTTAGGTAAGGAAAACATTTTAGGAAAATGCCTTAGTGGTGCAATAATATAGTTTAAAGAATCTACAAAACGAATGTCTACCTCTTTAAAATAAATAGTAAGAATTTTGGCTCCATCGTAAATAACCTCGGGAATGACATGCTTAATTAATTTAGAAATAATAAACATTCCGTCGAAAGATCTCAGATTATGGGCCATTACGATGAGGTTTGTAAATTTCGGTCTTATTGTTTTTCTTTTCCGTTTCCCATCCGTAAGTAAAATAGTTTCATGTTGAAACAAAAAATTGAGAAAGTTATTTACACAATATTGTCCTTCAAAAACCGTGGTTTCCACAGGCTGATTTAAAATTTCACTTTGTGCCACTAACAGAATAGGCTTATGCATTTTATTCTCGATTATAGTCTCAATATCGAAATATACATAGGATCGTGGTTTTTTTAAAGGTCGACTGTTTAACATAATGCTGGTTAGGAGGATGTTCAATTTTACAAGAGTTGCAAGCTGTTTCACATTTGTGAGTTTTTAAAGTTTCAAATTGAACACAGCATTTTTCACATCTGTGGAAAAGCTTGCAAGTTGAATTTCTAAAATGAAAAGTTTACAACGAATTAAAGGAATTTCTAAAATTTCATGAAAATTTATACTTAAACACCTTTTACATTTAATATTTCTAGTGTCAAAGCAGTGGTGTTTGTTCCTACGATCGGTGGAATTAAAAAAAAATTCACAGTCTAAGCACGAAGCTACGCCACCCCAAATGGAATGTAGATTTTTAGCTAAATGAACGTGCGTGCCAATTTTTACAAGTAGAATTTTATTTTCGGAAGGGGGAAAACCCTTGAAATAAATTTGAAAATTTTCCGTTGCGTTAAATATTATTATCTGATATTTTGGGGCTAAATATGTTTGAAATTTAGCTATATCACCAATTTCTACAGCTCCTTTGCAATTCCTACATCATCATGCAATTGTTTAGCGGCTTCAGTTTGTAATTTACTACGAAAGAATGTTAAGGCTCCATATTCTTTAAGAACACTTGTTAATGGAAGTTTTTTCTTTTTGTACTCGGCAATTTGACAGATTTTTTGTCCGACTGTGAGGGCTCTCGCTACGCATAAATTATCGATGTTATTTATATAGTAAAAATTGGTTTTAGCTTTTAAAAAAGCATCAAGATCGATAATGTCTCTGTTTTTTAGAGCTAAAATTTTTTTTTCCCATTTTCTGTGGGGATTTCAAAAGAATTATACTAAATTTAATTTCTCCATCTAGTAAGAAATCTTTTTTCGATTGAGCAATGCGAGCTATATGGTTAAATATTCGAGAAACAGTTAACTGATCAATTTTAATAAATTTAATGTTAATTGGATGTTCTAAATTTTCCGATTGAATTGTAAATCTGAGGATTCGAAACCTGGTGCCTCTTGTCTTACGTATTTGATAATTTTGGACAGAATCTTTTCAAATACTGTAAAAAATAGATGTGTGGGGATTTCGTTTAAGTCTATTAGTTCTAATTCAATATCAAGTTGTTTACATTTCCACTTTTTTGAATTTCTAGGGCTTAATTTTTTAATTTTATAAAACTTTTTATAATTAAAACTGTTTAAAGATGAAAAGTCTTAATTCACTGTCCGAAACGTAATCACTGGAGTTTTCCATATTCTAATTTCGTTTCCAGGTCTAAAATGTTATTCTAATTACTATTACGAATAATTAATTAATGAGTTTAACTTGCCTTCGTAGGTGGGCAAACAATTTTTCCTTCCGTCTGGTCAATTATCTTTTTCAGCCTGTTTGTTGAGTTTATGATTCGGATAACGTCCATGGATAGGGTGTTGGCTAAGAACTTAACTCTTTTATAATCACCCTTCCAGAGCTCATCTTGATTAAGATGTTTAATGTTTTTATACGAATATATCTGAATATCTAGATATATTCCCTTGTCGCTCGCCTTTTTTGTCGGAGTTTTAGTTTCGTAGAAACTCCACCTTTCTTAACTTTCACTGATTGTTCGATACCAACTCCTTCGATATTTGACATACGACGTACCTCTTGAATAAAGTCCCCATCCGATTCGTCCGAATCTAATAACATCTCCTCTTCAGGCCTATCAAAAACTGAAACTGCTTGACTCGCGGAGCTTTGACTATTGCTTGTGGAAGCCATTTTAGGCTGTTATGTTTTAATAGTAAAATTTTGCCCTTTTATACCAAAAGTAATTTATTTTTTCATTAATTTTTTCAAAATATAAAACCTTGAATATTAAAGTGTTTAATACTACAAGGATAAAACCTAGTTAAAATTTATCGGTATGTAAATGGTATTTAAAATTGTTTGTGAATGCCAATTTAAATATAGACATGTATAAAAATATAAAATTATTAATTATTTTTTGAAGGATTTATATTTAATCAGCTTTTTTATCATTGAATTTTCCGTGACAAAAAAGAAAACGCCCTAAGAGTTTTAATATTTTTGCTTTAAAAATCGATTATAGATGTAAGAATTTTGTTAATTACAGGGTTAGATGTTTTAAAATTCTATGGGAAGAAATATATTTCTGCAGGGTATAAAATTTAAACGAAGGGATAAAAATTATATTTCTGCAGGGTGTATTTGATAAAAAATTGTCTTTTGACTTGATTTTAAACAGGTTAAATCAGGATGTAAAAAATTAAATATTTCTAAAATTTTCCTTATAAAAAGATTGTCTTTACCGTATTCGTTTTATAAAACCATGGGCTCTCGCGAAGTTTTGACTTTTTCCGGTAAGATTTCTCATCCTCTCGCTATTAACCCTTTTACTCTTAAATATCTAGCATTACGCAAAGTTAGGAATTGTAATCTTTTTAAAATTAGTGATGTTTCGATTAGAGTTGAAAATTACTGTATGAAAACAGTCTTTCTTGAGTGTCAAGCCTTAGTAGAGCCTTTTAAAAAAATCATTTTTGCTTGCCCCTTTATAAAAAAATCTTTCAAATTATCACCAGCTGTTTTTGCTTCGGTTTTTTTCTAGAAGAATCAATAACAATTTTTGTCTATTTGACGTTCATTCCATTAATTTTGTCTGTCCCCACGACGGTTTTGAGTTTGACGGCTTACTGTTCCACACTCAATCCACTCTTGAGGGCTGGTTTTCTTACGAAATATCAAAATTTAAATAAGATCCCATAGTTTCGCCAACATAGAAATCGTAGGAATCTTCAACACGATCTTTTAATTCTCTACCAATTACAACAACTATCTTTCTTTCGAAAAAAACAATTAACTTTAACTAACGATTTTCGCCTAACGAGATATACCATTCGTTTAGAATTAGGAACGATAGTGTTATTTTTTATTAATGATTTGGATCGACAAGAAGTTAAAATAGTTACAACTTTAGAGTAAGGAATACTAATTTTAAAAAATAATTACAATAATTAAGATAAATATTTTTATTTAGTTGCAAATTATCTCCTCCAAATCACAATTTAAACGATCGTTGGCGAATTTTACAACTACGACTCAAGGTATTTACAATATTTTTTATTTATTTTAAAAATTTAAATTTATTTTTTTTTAAAAATAGGACTCAAATCTGTTAAAATTTTAATTTTTTGTGACATTTTTTATTTAAAAACTTTATTGTTTTTAATTGGTGAAAGATATTAATTTTTTTGAAATGTTTTATATTCTTTATTTAAAATGTTTTCTTTTTAAAGGGTTTAAGATTTTTTAAACATGTTTTCAAAAATAACTAGTTTTATTAATTTAATTCAGGCGGTGGAGGTTCTTTTTAATACTTCATAATCTACTTTTTCTTTTTTAACTAGTTTTATTAATTTAATGTTGGGATTGGTGTAAAGCCCTTTTTTTCTATATTAAACATCCTTTGTTTTCATCTCTTTTATCCAATGAATTTTCAAGAAATTTTATTATTCTTATCTTTTTGACAGGTATCTAATTTTTTGGTTAAATTAATTGAGTTATATAAATATTTTTTTTTTGTTTTTATTAGTATTAGTTTTTTATATTTTATTTTATTATTATAATTATTATTTAAACAATTTCTTGAAAATTTATTGTTTAAAACTGATTTAAACAAAGTTCATCTGGGATACAATCTATTGCTTGTTTCAAACTACTCATTGGTTATTTATTATTCTTTTTGTTATTTTCATATCTTCAATATACTTTTTCTATACTAATATCGTGTTTAAACTTTAATGTTTTACGTTTATTTTGGTAATTGATGAGTATATTAACTGAAATTTTATAAGTACATTTTGTACTAGGTTGTTTAAAAATTGAATATAATTGTTTTTATAAAATTAAAAAAAAACTTGTTTAAGAAGGATAGGGATAATTAGTTAACCTAAGTTGTATTACAAAATTAATAATTATTCCCAAAGGAAATCCAGGAGAAATCTAGAATCAAGATGACTGGTGAATTATATCTAAAACCTGTACTTTCTTTGCCGCGATCTTTAAAATTTCTCTCTCTTCGAGTAGAATGTATAATCTTTTTTAAAAAACAAACTATTTGTTTCGCTACGAAATTCTTCAATTATTTAGCAAATATATGTAGATGTTTTGTGGTGGAATCACAAGAATTTAAAACAGTTTGAGTCTAAACTTCACGTGTTAGATCAAATTCAACATGTTGGCATTGTACAACATAACGTTCGAACTGTTTTAATTAATTCAAACATTCTCGAACTGTATACTTCCGAAGCGATTAAGACCAAAACCGGTGTTTTTATTCGTGCGATGTTAGAGCAACAAAAAAGTTAAAGAATTCTTGTGGTAAATATTTTTAGATATAATCGTTTTTAATAGATTAATTTATTTATTTTTATAAATTCTAGCCCGAATCTCCAACCCGACATGTCGTTTTGTACCGAAGAAGAAAAATACCTTCTACGAATTGTTGTAATTATAATTATTTTTAATTATACACTTAAAATATTTTTTAACATTGTGTTTTTTATATTTTTTAGCCTTCAAATTATTTATACACCCTTCTTTAATTCTTTATTATTTATTAATTTAATTTGTTAGATTATATTTTAGTTTTATTTGTAGTGTTTCTTATGTTGTTAAGTATTTTAAAAAATATATTGTTTGAAATATAATAGTTATTAAATATTATAATAACTAATTGTGTTTTTACTTTTACTAAAACTAACATTGTTTTAAAATAATAAAACTATTAAAATATTTGCGAAAAAAATGAAAAAAAAAACTTATTTATATTAATTATATTAATTTAGTTATTTAAAGTATTTTGGGTAGGGCCAAAAGTTGCCAAGGATATAAAGCGAAGGTCGAGAATTCGTTTCCCCATCTCGCAAATAACTAATTAGCATTTTAAACGGCGAAAAAACGAAATAAATAAAAAAGTGACACCAAAAGTGAATAAGCGTAAGTATTTGGTGGGGTCACATATTACCGCCGATATCTCGGGCCGACCTTGTCCGATTGTGTCCCAACTTGTTGGGGTGATAGACCGAGGCTTAGGTGTGGTGGACATGTGTCAGGTGTCGAGGTCAAAGATCATCTTCAAGGTGAAATTTGAGATTGAAAACAAAAATATGTTTTTTTATTTTCCAAGGGCAAAAATTGGTTTTTGGAAAATATTTTGGGGGTGTTTTTTTTGGGGGGGGGGGGTGTTATGGCAGCCATCTTGGCGGCCATCTTGGATTTACATGTTCATATTTAGTCCATCTCTACTTGTGTTATGATTGTTGTGGATGTTGAGTTCGTGTTATGACGGTTGTGAGTGTTGAGTATGTGTTTTGATGGTTGTGGATGTTGAGACTGTTGTGTTTGTATGGGCGTTTTCTCTCCAACTTCTTCTTAATGACTTTGGGACGGACCGAGTGCAGAGTGTAATGCTACCTCCCAACGTCCAGTGGCAGGGTTTCCACCAGTTGTATTCGTCTTAGTATCATTTTGCTATTTTCAGGCGCCGGCCGGGAATCGAACCCGGGTCTGCCTCGTGGAAGAGATGTACTAAAACCACTCAGCCACCAACGCTTGTTAATTTACGGTGTTTTTCTAAAAAACAGCTTTGGCGAATGTCCTTTACAAAGTTATAACGTTAGGTACTATAATTTATTCTACATCATTTTAAATATTTATAAATTAAATCAATCTTATATTTAATTAAATATTTATAAATTATATTGATCTTATATTTAATTAAATATTTATAAATTATATTAATCGTATATTTAATTAAATATTTATAAATTATATTAATCTTATATTTAATTAAATATTTATAGATTATATTAATCTTATATTTAATTAAATATTTTAGTATTTTAATGTAAAATTTGATCGCGATCAGGAATTGAACTCGGGTCGCGTTGTTACAATGCGAATAGTTCACAGCCGAGCCATTGACTTCCTTAGGGAAAATATTCAAGTAAAGGAACAATTATGATAAGGGTTTTTTACTAAACGGATTAATACAATCACTGTATATATTGTTTATTGAATGATTATTTTTCAAAACTCTCGCGGAAACTATATCAAAGTAATAATATAGCGTCACCGTGTGGAGAACTATCAATCAAACCGGGTAAAAAATATAATCTCTTCAATTTTTCGAACTTTAGTCAAATCTTGACGGGTCTATAAAACGCCAAATAAACGTATATAAAGCCGTTGCCGTCAAAATGGAAGATTTAGTCTTTCTTAGTTCTTGGCTGTCAGACGAACTACTACAGGACGGGGTCCTGGTGTCGGTCAAAAGTTATGAGGTAACTTTGCGGTTTTAATTAGTATGTTCGGTCTTCGGTCAAGGAAAGAGTTAAATTGTGTTTCGCGTTTGGAACGTGAGCGAATGCACTTAAGTGTATGAACAGTGCGTGTTTAAGACTGAAAGTGTTAAAGTAACTGAACTAACTCAAGTCAGCTGTAAGATAAAATTGATTGTTTTTATTTTTTGAATTGGAATAACCTAATTATACCCTTGAAATTATCAACTCAACCTGTGATTGGAAGTAATTAGTAGCGAACAGCTCTCAGCTGTTAATTAAGACAAGAGTTTATAGTAAGGTAGTTTGAATTTAGTTAAAATTACTCAGTATAATTTATGATATTTACTTAAGTGTAAGTGTGTTTTGGTTTATTTTTCAATCACGATGAACTTAGACAAATCTAGTCTTAGACACTTGAGTACCAGTTCCGTACAATTACGTAGGAGGAATATATATTGTTGGGTTATTGATGAAAGTTAAATCTAGAACGTTCCATAGACTGTTCTGAATAAAAATAAACATTTATAATTTTGCATAATTCTGGTTGCCATTTTATTTTCTAATCACTCGCCCACAACATTAAAGTTCTGGCAATCGCGAATCAACTAAATTGTCGATATAACGGCGTTGGGAAATAATTCTTGTAAATTTATCGCGCGGCCTTAGGGAATATTCTTTTAACAAAATTTCGATAATCTATCGTTTAATTAAAATCAGCCCGATTCCGTTAAAATTATAAACCAAAAAGCGAACGGTCGTTATAATACCCTCTGTAGATATATCTTTCATTAAAATTTGCTTTGTATTATATTCAACTGACAAACCTGTACTGTAAATAGGGTTAAATTCAATTGTGCATTGTTATAGTACGTCTAACTCACTGTTGTAACAACTTAACTTATGATATTCTGAATAAATTAAAATTGGTCGTTTCGTCTCAATTATTTTAATTATAATTAAAATTTTATACCGGGCGGGATAGAACTGGGATAACATTTTTAACAAATAACTCTAAATTGCGGAGATATATCTGTAAGGGTTATCTCAAGAAATTAATAGCACTAGGGACAATTCTTCCGAGGAGAGGTATATTTTGGCTTGCCAACTTGTTTAATTTACCTTCCACTGTTGGTTTCGGTCAACGAACTCTGGATTTTCTTTAGTTGTATGTTGTTTGACAGTTTTCACATTTTTAATTATATTTTAAACAATGTTATTGCCCTGTTCTATGGGTCCTAATGAATAGTAAATGTCTAATGAAAATTGGTACTTAGGTGCTTCGTTTCAGCCCAAACACCTCTTGCTATAGTCGTGCAGATAGAGCTCATTTAGATACACCGTTTCCTTTAAGGCACAGAAGTCGACGAGCAGTTTAGTGGCTAGCCCGATCTCCAGGTTTAAATCCACGCGATTTATTTATTTATAAAATAACGTGACGTTGACGCGTAATCGAAGATTGCGAGACTATTCATAACACGCATAATACGTAAATTAATTCTACGACGGACTCACGCTTGTATTAGAGCCAGGAATGGTCATTTTGAACAGTTCTTGTGAAACTGTGGATTTAAAAATGTCTTTATATCTTTAATGTTATAATATAAAATATTTGTAACGAATATCGGACAAAAATTTAATTTACACTTCATTTGGAACAGTATCAATACATTGAAATAGCTTGCATTCGTTGCCATACCTATTTTACGTCTAAAAAGCTCATTATTGAATGGGATTTAAATTTTCTCGATTCCCCGATAAAAACAACTGATGATTTTATTTAATCAGTTTGGTTCAAGGAATATTATCCATCATCAGTTCTTTTTTGGAAATCCATATCTTTGAAACGAATCAGTTAAGAACCCATGTTCATTAGACATTTTCTACACATAAGGACCTATATAATTTTAGACAAACTTATCCATAACACAGCCTGTATATTAAATAAATAATTGAATTGTGCTTTTTAAATTCTATCCAAAGATTGATCTGGAAAACCATTGAACTTTCAAATGTTACATCGCGTGAGAACCATTGCATTCGGTTTTAAGTCAGAGCAATCATTGCATTGTGCCGTATTTGTCAATGCCGCAGTCCTTTACGGGTTTTTTTTATTCAAAGAAGAAAGGGCTGATTTGAGTCTGAGCAGACCGCGAGCCCGGACACGCCAACGGGGGGATACGTAGGGACAGGGGTGGGGACACCTGTGGCGGAAGTAGTCCGACCACCAGTTGGGGGATTGGTGGTCCTCCTCCCACGGCCATCCACAAACTCTGCCTCCCGGATGCCTGGGATTACAGGAGTGAGCCACTACTCCCGGCTCCTTTACGGGGTTATTTGGCGGATTTTGCGTGGAGTGAGGCCCGGTGAGTTAGATTTCGAAATAATAGACCCCTACAGCCGTGCAAGATTTCTTATCTTCGTTCGCGAAATCACTTCCGGTTCTGACGAAATCTGATTAGTTAGACGAAAAGAGTCCCTGTATTTATTTTATAATACTTTTCTATTTGAATATTTCGTCATTATTTAAAATTTTCCGAAGGGTTCCTCTAAAAATTAAAGGAATTCATTCTCATAGGCCTCATTATCTCTCGAGGGAGAAAAATTATCGGCTATATCATTTAAAATATCATCCTCTACGCCAGAACCGTAATCTGTAAAAAAAAATGTCTTTTGCACTTTCCGCTAACCTTGGTGCTTACTTTCACGGCTGCATCGTTGGCTCTACCATAGCTTTGGAATTTTTTAGGGTATACGTATGACGAAGGAAACATTTTAATATTTAACTGTTTAAAAATTCTCCGTACAGGGTTGACCCACGTGAGGAAAAAGGTTAGGGAATTTTAAGAATTTGTAGAAAGTCAGGAAAAGGTCATGGAATCATGGAGGAAGAAAGTACTTCTGGAGAGGAAAATACGATACCTCTAGCGCAGGCCGATTGTTCGAAGTACGGCACGAAAATCCGCTAGAGGCGCCAGGCGTTACGCCTGGTTCGTAGGCTTTTAGCGCCTCCTATTTTAGGACAGCCATTACGGAATTTTTATAAAGTTATAATTATTCAGTTCATCGATAGGTGGAGACACTCTACTAGGCACAAATGCCAATTGAGCCACTGTTCACTAGCCTTCTTTTCCTCTCCAGCATAGTAGTTTCTTCCTCCATGATGGAATTCAATTTAATCTTGACACTTTTTGAAAGTAATTTTACTCTAGATCTATGGCAAATTCTATGATTATTATTTATTTCCTAGAAAGTTTGGCTAAATTTTTCAACATTGCAATAACAAATATAAATCCATTTAAATTTATTAACTTCTGATAAAAGTAAAATATAAAATAAAAATTTTGGGTTTAAAAGTCAGGGAAAATATCTTAAAATAGTTTAGGAAAACAGGGAATAGTCAGGGAATTTGAATCTCAAAGTTTTGTGGCAACCCTGCCATAGATTTTAATGTTTTTCAAAAATGCATTTTGTGAGTGATAAGTGATAAAGGAAAACGTTTAACAGGAAAGTTGAAGAGCATGCTTAAAACTGTACAAATAAAATTAGTTCGGTCCAAAAAGATCGATTTTTCATAAAGATATGACCAACTGGTTAGTTTTCATGACCTCGTGTCATAATAAAAAATTGGTCATACGTGTACCCTGAAAATTTGCAAAACTAGTGCAGTGGCCGATACTCAGCATCGATAATCTAACGGCAAATCGTGAAACAATTTGTCAACATGCGTATTAGGGGTTTTGGACCCCGCTGAACACGAATCTGCCTGTTGTCAGACCGAATTCGGGCTCCTAAGCATCCAAAAACAAGATGGCAGCCGAAATGGCGGTTAAAATTCGATTTTTGTTTAGACGCGCATTTCTTAACTCTTTCTACTTCAAATGTGATAGTCTTTTATGTAGAAATACTTTTTATGGACCCCTAAAAATTTTTATGGCCTGTCCTATTCGAAAAAAAAAATGCCCATTAAAGCAAAATGGCGGACAACTTTGAAAATTTTGAAAATTGTATAAGGTAGTGTGAAGGCTCTTTCCCGGTGTTTTCTGGGGCGTTGAACACCATGGAATAATTAAAAGTGACTCCCGATGATTCCTAGAGCCAATTTGAGCCTGTGGGATAATTGTAACGGTGCATCGATTAACTATTAAGAGGCATTCCGCTTTGACAGTTCTGTTGTTTGAATTTAAGTGCGTCCTCCTCCTCCTCCTGCATTTCTCATTCCTTCTACGTACTCTCTGCGAGACTTCAAGGATGTAAACAAAAGAGCTGCGTTTAGGCACCGTGATTGCGCAATCTGTCTTGTGAAAAACGGAAACGCTTACTTTAACTTACGTCGTTAGTTTAATTTTAACTGCCCAGCACGCAGTTGGTAAGTTAAGTTTTATTTTTGAATGGTGTTCAGTACGGTGGCAGATCTTACTTTTGCTTTCTGATTCGTATAGAATATGCAGGCTGTAGGTGGAGGTGGTGTCGGTGCCATTAGGAATGAACTCTGCTTAATCTGTCAAGAGAACAAGAGAGGGCAAAACTTGTCGTTACTATCTCTAACTGGCTGGGAAACGCTCTCCAACGCGACGAGTGCATAGATGCAGAAAATGCAGATAAAATAGAAATAATTTCACAAGTCAAATTTGTAGAAAATTATTTCTTTTACCATAGACAGTGTTACAGCAACTATAGTAACAAAACTCTTTTGGATAGATTAACAATAGGGCAATGCAGGATGAGGGAAAGGCAATGCCCGAACCCAAACGAACTCTTAGGTCAGCTGTTAGTGACTCTTCCCCAGTAGCACACGTAATCCGTTTTTTGGTCGGATTAGGGTCGGACAGTCGGTTGAGAGTCCGAGTCCTATTTTGGGCGTCATACCGACTCACTTCCAACTATCTCTATTTCTTCGATTTCGGTAGCAGTCGGGCCGACCTAATTTTTAGCGGATTTATTCAACATTTTTCCTTGAATAAAAGTTGTTATCAAAATTGGCCTTAATTAGTTATAAGCTCAAATTTTTATTTTTTTGGTACTTAAGATAGTTCTAAAGTTTTAAAGTATTTTAAATCCGGCAAAAGGCATTGCCCATCATTCTTGAGATGCATGTGAAGTTTAGGGTTGGCCCAACTATCAATAACGTCGGGCCGACAAATATTTTCCTATTTAGCCGTAAAAACCTAAAGAATCGCTTTAATTTGTAACAAAAAACTGTAGTAGAGCTGCCAGTTTTTTCAATTTCTGCTTCTACTATAATTTTTAGTGTGTTAGCTTTTTGTTATAAATATTAGTTTCCCTTATTTAATATTTATTTTGTCGCCTGTTTGATTTTTAGCTAAGAGTACAATTTTTCTTTGAGCTGAGAACCTCGACTGGCAATCCTGCTAACCATAACTACAACGGTAGCAAAGACTATATAATCCTTCTCACGACAGTCTTTGGGCTGTAATAAAAATGCGCGGTTACGTTATTTTACCAGCCACGATGTATATAGAGATCTGCGTTCTTTTTGAGTTTTTAACATAAATAAAATTCCTAATACTATTCCTAAAGGTATGTAATACTATTTTTTTATTAATTATTGTGGTGTAAAATATTTTTGTTAGAAAGTTACAAGTTTATTAAGCCTACTTTTTAAAACTGCTTTACTCGGGTTACCTAAGCCTTGTACTAGTATTAATGGATGATAAAAGTAAAAGACCAAACTTCATTACTACAAGCATTCGTTGGACGTTTCTAAAAGGCAAAGGCTTAGATATAAACAGAACCTTCTTAAAAGTATTATGACTGTCATTTATTTAGACAGTGATATAGATTCTGATACTGTTGTGGTACTGGATGAAGATAAAAATATAGGTTTATTAGAAAGCGAATTGAGAAGGGTTGAATATGAGGGGCTGGAAGGTGTAGGCAATGGTGGTATAGAAGGTGCAAATGATGATAAGTTAGAGGGCATAGAAGATGAGAGGTTAGAATTTGCAGAAAAAATTAGGTTAGAAGATGGTGATGATATTGCGCGAATGAAAAGCTTGATTTAAAGACCTTAAGGCTGAAGGATGCATTAAGTGACATGAATAAATTACACTTTAATCAATTCAACTTAATAATTTCTGTGTATTTCCAGATGCTGTTAAAGTGTCAACCAATTTAAAAGGTGTCATAGAAATGGATGTAGAATCTTCCATGAAAATGTGTGCTTTAAACACTCAAAAGATAGAGAAGGAAGTCGTCTAAAATCCCATGGTTTAAACACTGTTGATGCCAATGAAGAACCGGACAAAAGTGATTCCTTTAGCTTCAAATATAGTAGATGTATACACTGGTGGTTAAGTGGTTATTTTGGCCTTTGTAATGGTTTTACATAAACAATCTTGGATGTATAAAATATCATTATCTTTTAAAGTTGTAGGTACCCAAGAAATTGTTATGGTATCAATTCCGAGCTTTTTTTCACTAAGGGAAAAATTATTTCGGTATTAAAATTTGTTAATTTACGGGTATAAAAGTTTTATACTACTTGTTATGATATTCATCTCATATAAAATTGTTTGGATGTTTTCGAATAATTTATTATAATTTAATTTCAATTTTTTAAAGTATCCAAAGTTTGACCTTAAATGGCTATAGTATTCAAAACTAATATAATTTGGATAAATTTAAAATGTGTGATGGAAAGCTGTAGGTTTTTGTTATCTATTCAGATTACTTTCCGAGTCAAAACTTGGAACTGTGATATATGAAAAACATTGTTGATAGAATGATACAGTTTTAGTGCTTAAGCCTTGAAATATACCTACCTAGAAATAAGAAGTATTCGATAACGGAATAGACATACTGTATTAATTACTTATTTTGAACATTGTGATATTGCCTTATTGAATAATTTAAATGCAGCCATTAGTCAATAACAGGGTTCATACGAACCTGGAAAACCTGGAAATATCAGTGAAACAGATTATTTCCAAAAAAATCAGAAAGATATCAGGGAAATTTTAAATATTTAACGAAAAGCTGGATATATCAGGGAAATTCGTTTGAGTCTGGAAGCGCCTCAATAATTATATATATTTTTTCGATTAAACGAAAACATACGGTGCTTTAGCACCGGGAAATTTCCAGGAGAAAACCTGGAAATATCAGGGAAATTAATATTCCAAATGTTGTATGAACCCTGAATAAGTATTTGATAATCAAATGTATAATATTTTTTTATCTGTTCGGCTGACTTTTTATTCATTTGAAATGACTTTTCTTACTAAACAGTATTTGTGGTAACAAAGTTTTTGTAACTTTTCTTTAGCAATCATACTTTTGTTAAAACATATTGAAGAATTATTGTTTAAATAAATACACTAGTTTGACATATATTTGAAATATGGTACTTTCGTAGGTATCATGTATATCGAACCCTCGAAATACAGTTGGGAGACTAACTTTAAAGGGGTCGGTAATACAACAATTTTGGTCGGTTATAGGATAGGCCCACTGATATTCAATGGTCAAATAATGGTCGGCTACATGACTGAAAAATATTAGGGCCGACTGATCTGCAATCGCCATATATTGGTCGGCTACATAACCTAATAATAGTTGGGCCGACTTATATGCAAGCATAATAATAAAGATTGGCAGGATAGTCTTTATAACGGTGGGCCATCAGTTCAGAAATAAGTTGGGCCGACCCCGACGAAGGGACTCACTACCGACCCAAAAAAGTGCAGTCGGGCGTCGGTGACATTTCGACTGGGTAGCCGACTACGATTTGATCAAGCCTACCGACTTTGATCCGACTAAGTGGGCCGACTCAGACCCGACTAAGTCGGCCGACTAATTTCTGTCGACGTTGGCCCGACTAAATTTTGCTACTGGGGTTTTGACAAGAACAAATGCATCCACTAATCCACATTTCCCCCTTGAGGCTCTCCGTTCAAATCTTGAGGAGGCTGATACTAGAATAGTTGTTCATGCCATAAATAGCCCAGCTAACGTAATCGTCGTATATGCAAGTGACACCGACATATTTGTTTTACTCTTACATCACTTTCGGTCAATCAACTGCACTGAATGTTGGATGATGTCCGGGACTAGCAAGCAGAGGAAGTACATACCAGTTCACGAAGTTTTCCGAAAAATTCCTCAAAATCTTACGGAGAACATGCTTGGCTTTCATGCGATCACTGGAAGTGACACGACGTCATTCTTTGCTGGAATTGGCAAGGCACGGGCTTATGCAGTATACGTTAAGCGCTCCAATCTGCTGACTGGGCTAGGCAGGCAACCTTTCCAGCAAGACACCAGTGCAAATGCCGAAGAGTTCGCAGTGAGGTTATACGGTGTGTCTGACGTGAATTCGACCGATGAGGCAAGGAGAATCCTTTTGGGAAAGGCCGCAACACCCGAGGCTTTGCCTCCTACATCAGACGCCGTGAAGCATCATATACTTCTTGCTTATTATCAGGTAAATCCTATACAATATCCCTTGTTTGTTTTTTTAATAGTATAACTTAAAGTAGCGCTTTTCTCGTTCCCGTAGGCTCTTACGTGGTACACTGCCAATGAGGCTAAGCCCATATTGCCCGATCCCAAAAACTTCGGGTGGAAAGAGGACGGTGGGAGAATGAAGCCCATTTTGATGACACTTCAGGTAGTGCCCGAGAACTGCAATGCGCTCATCACTTGCGGTTGCAAGAAAGGGTGTGCCACAAACGCCTGCAAGTGTCGCCGCAGCCGTGATGAAGACGGCAATTCACTCAATTGCACTTCCAGTTGCTGCGGCTGCCATGGCATTTGTATCAATGGAACAGACCGTGACCGCTTTGTTTTTGTTGAAGAAGAAAATTCGGATGATTCAGACGATCCCGACTAGCTGTTGTGATTTGTCAATGCACAACGTAAATGAAAGTTACAGTTTTTTTATTTTTTTATTTATTTGTCTAAACATATTCATCTGCCATGGAAAAAGTAATTGTTAAAGTAAAACCGGCGGGTAGCAAGATTTGGATAATCTGAAGCGAAATGATCAAAGTTAACCAATGCACCGTAACAATTATCAAATTGGCCCTAGGAATCATCGGGAGTCACTTTTAATTATTCCATGGTGTTCAGCGCCCCATAAAACATCGGGAAAGAGCCTTCACACGACTTAATACGATTTTCCAAAAATTTCAAAATTGTCCGCCATTTTGTTTTAATGGGCAATTTATTTTTAATAGGGCAGGGCATAAAAATGTTCAGCAGTCCATAAAAAGTATTTCTACATCAAAGACTATCACATTTGAAGCAGAAAGAGTTAAGAAATGCGCGTCTAGCCAAGAATCGAATTTTCAGTGCCATTTTGGTCGCCATCTTGTTTTTGGTCGCTTAGGAGCCCGAATTTGGTCTGACAACAGGCAGATTCGTGTTCACCGGGGTTCAAAACCCCCTATTACGCGTGTTGACAAATTGTTTCACGATTTGCCATAGGCGTGCTTAAAAATGCGAATTCTCAATTTGCCCACCACTCTAAACTACCTATTGTAGTTTTTCAGCCTGAGCAAATTCAGACATCCTGTATGTTGATATATTAGAATTTTATTATATTCCTAGCATATATTTCAAAATAACTCATATTCAAATATGTGTTTTTCTAAGTGAAGCTTAAGCGAGTTGATAATATTTATAAAAAATAACAGCAAACAATACTGTAACTTACCACGAAGGATCTCAGCGATAACGGTCCCTGATTTCAACAGCTATCGAAGCTTAATTCCAATTCTCGCTTTTAAATACTTTAAAATGTGAAATATTTTATGAAATTTTATTTAAGAAACTTATCTTAAGCAATTAAAATCTGACGTTTCCTTTCTTTCTGTTATGGCTGCACGCCTACTATTAAATATAACTTAGTTTCGTTAAAGCGTTTGACAAAGATAAATATTTGAGCTCCTTAGGGCAATACCATGTTTATAATAATGAATAATAAAATACCTCGGAGCTTGTTTTATATTATTCGCTAATTGGTTTGGTCAAAATATCGTCCTGTTCATAATAATGTATATGATATTATCTTTGAGTTTAATTTGTATTTCCTCCTATTTTGTATCATATTCAATACACCGCTTGTTGTACCATATTTAGGTAAAGAATTGAGATAAATCAGTAAGTGGTAGATAGTAACTTCAACCAAGGCCACGCGCATTGGAAAGTGCAATAATTCGTGAAACCGAAAAAGTTATGATCTATTTCTGATTTTCTCTGAAAAGATTTAAAAGATTATTTCGGCTTAAGGAGAAAAAAAAACAAACTAAAGCGCTTCTAATCCGAATTAAACTATTCTTCAGTTTGTTTCTTGTAATGATATTCTTTTCCAAGTTTAGTTTATAGTTTTCTTAGTTCACAGTTAGTTTAAATTTATCGAGTGTTCCTTTCTTCTTAGTTTTATTCTGGTCTTTCTACTCCTATTTTCAGTCTTTACTCACAGTTTACGTTACATCCTACTCCTAGTTAATGGTTTTCCTACTCATTTACTCGATTATTTCATTCTTGAAGTCATTTAAAAAGAGTAATTAATATTTATCTTGAATGCCGTGAAGGCATATACTGCCACAGTACCGCGATTTTAGTGTGTTTTCTTAATATCAGGTCGTTAACACCATTTTATCTTACGTTAATTACGTATCGATCGTTAGAATAAGTAGCGTGTATCTGAAATGGAAATTATTCAGTATGGCAAAACTACGGCACCTCTTTAGCGATTGCAAAATTAATATCTTTCAGAGCAAAAGAATCCACAGAATTTGTTTTCGCCTTAGAGACCTGACTAATGTTTAATATGCAAAAGACGTAGGCCGGTTAATTTATCACGCGTCTGTCGGTTTTCATGAGAGTAAAAAAGCATATATTCCACAAATGTTTTAAATTTCAAAATCTATGGTAATCCGAGGGTTTATTGGTAGACAATTTAACACCTCGCTTTATAATGTACCATATATCTCATACAACCACAAGTATGAAAATTAAGTTACTCCGAGTTGTGCATTTAATAATCCTAATAATAAATTGTCAGTGCTTTAATACCTTGTAATTTAAAAATGGTGCAGACAAAGCGACCATTTTTATACTTTTTGCTATTGGTGACATTTAATTTGTGTACGTTGAATATCGAACTGCATCCCTAGTCTCCTGTTATCTTCATAGACTGAAAATTTTAAATGATTTACAAATATTTTTAGAATAATTTCAAAAACATTTTATATATTTTCCATTAACGTTTTGTCACTATTTCAGTAAAAATACAATAAGTTCTATTTGATGATTCCCAAAACTGCCCATAACACCCGAACGATTTTATTCTTGTTTTTACTATGCAAGTTCCTAACTTGCTTTAAATGGAATGAAACCTCTGGTATATCTGTCTCCCAAATAACCGCTAGGGAAAGGTTAACGCCCCCGTTTTCACGAGCCTCTCTTCAGACCTGAAGATGCGCCTGAAGAGACGCGAAATAGTTGTCGTCGCCGTATTTAACTGACATATGTAAAATATGCTTTTAATTCACGCTTTTATTGCGTAAATAAAGTTGTCATTTTTAAAATTTAGATTATTTTATACGTAAGTCAAGAATTTATTTATTTATTATTAGGAAGAATGATTATGTTGCGACAATCGCCGGGCATGTTGAACGCCTTTCCCCCGTCTCACGCGGGGGGGAAGACAAAACGTAACCGGCGTTTGATTTCCATCGCGTTAGGTGACGTAAATTTTAAGCAGCCAATGAAATACCGGGACTATTCGTTTTATTTTAAGCGGAGGAGCGTACTGGGGGGACCAACGGGTGGATTGAGAGAAAGGCTAAAAACCGTCTCGACATAGACATTCTCCCTAGGTATAAATAAATACATTCTTGGTAAGTAGCCAACATATTAAATTTAATTAAATTAAAGAAATGAATTCTAAAATATAAAAAATTTCCATCTCTTAAATATGCATATCAATTAACGAAAAGGTGAGCCAAATCGATTGAAATTACCATAAGTCTATAATATTGTTCCATAAGTTTGTCACTTTGGGAAATATTTCACTGAGAGCTAGTAACGGAATGACGTCATCACGAGAAGAAAATCTCCCCCTAGCGAGGCGCTATCATAGGCTACGTGTGACGCGTTAGCAAGCGGACGCTAAACGTCAACGCAGCCCGTAATGCAGTCTGTCTTGTGCATAGCTCTCAGTAAAACTTTTCCATGTGAAGAATTTGAAGTGTCACACTAATGTTATATATAAGATTTTTAAAAGCTTTTCCAAAATATGTGTTTAAAAACTTCTTCACCTTTAAACTGCTTTGATAGAGAATTTTTATTGTAATATCAGTTTCTTTTTACAAGGGACGATGATTTGATAAGGTTTAGTAGCAGCTAAATAACTTATCGGCAAGAACGTAAAGCAAAACCTAAAAAATCTTAAAACAGATTAAACCAAATAGTGTTTTTTTTTAATTTACTGTAGGTGCCTTGTACGGATAAAATCAGTTTAAAGCTGTTAATTTGAGCGGACTAATTAGCCATCTTTGATATTTCCTGCCGGTTGGAAAGTTTAACGCTAAGAGAAAAATAAGTTTTTTATTTCTGGAAAGGTTCTATTTATCCGGTGAAAACTACTTAAATAATTTTAACTGCAGAAATTAAATTATTTAATTATTAAGAAAATAATAAGATAGACTAACACCAATAGTTTTCACTTAATAAGAGTAGTATACAATGACTTTTCGTGTGACGATCCTAACCTATGACTGTCAAACTGAGCGTCAATTCTGGTCACGCGATTAAGAAAATATCAATTAACTCTTTGTATAGGTTATGGCTTTCGCTTAGAGGAGCACATTTTTAATTATCAATTAATTAATATAACTCTTTTGAACAATAACGAGACCATAGATTGGATTTCTTTACTTTTTTTAATAAATCTGATTGAACATCTCTCCGCCTGCGGTAAAAGAATGTAAGGCGAAACAACGACGAGGTAGCGCCTGTAAATGATACTGGACGTTGGAACAAGGCAAACTCCAGTCATCTCAGCTGTGTCAGGGAAATAAATAATGCCGTGGAACTCTAGATGACAACCATCTAGTCCTCAACGTGTTCTTTCACCAATACATGTCGCCATATAAGCAATGACGGAACAATTGATCTATTGTTATTCTGGGAGAATGATCTTAAATGCTGCAGTGAAGGAGGGTAAATGATCTGAAATGCAGTAGTGAATGCAGCAGTGAAGGAGGGTTAATGATCTGAAATGCAGCAGTGAAGGAGGGTAAATGATCTGAAATCCAGTAGTGAATGCAGCAGTGAAGGAGGGTAAATGATCTGAAATCCAGTAGTGAATGCAGCAGTGAAGGAGGGTAAATGATCTGAAATGCAGTAGTGAATGAGGGTAAATAATCTGAAATGCAGTAGTGAATGCAGCAGTGAAGGAGGGTAAATGAGCTGAAATGCAATAGTGAAGGAGGGTCAAATGAGCTGAAATGCAGTAGTGAAGGAGGGTCAAATGAGCTGAAATGCAGTAGTGAAGGAGGGTCAAATGAGCTGAAATGCTGTAGTGCAAAGTTCACAAACCCCGTGTTATCTCTTTCACCCGTCAAAATCATTTTACTTCTAATGTTATAGATGATTGGAACTCTTTGCCTCGGGATATTATTTCTATCTCGAGTCGTTCCACTTCCAGACGTCATACCGCGACATTTCTGCGCTCCAAAAACGCATGATCCGTAACAGTACCTATTTCACGTAGTCTCATCCCCTTCGTTTACTATTGTATTCCATTTGTTCTTTATTGTCTGCTATTTGTTATTACTAATGTATACAGTCTATATCTCTCATTTGTACGAAGCTCTTAAAGAAGCCCACCTCTGGAGGCTTGTTGAGCATTTTTCTTTGAAATAAATAAATGATCTGAAATGCAGTAGTGAAGGAGGGTTAATGAGCTGAAATTCAGTAGTGAAGGAGGGTCAAATGAGCTGAAATGCAGTAGTAAAGGAGGGTAAATGAGCTTAAATGCAGTAGTGAAGGATGGCCAAATGAGCTGAAATGGAGGTATGCATAATAACCAAAGTAACAATGAAGCAAAAAATCTGTTGAAATAGTAGAAATCACTTGCCTATAAAACAAAAATCAGAATTTACTCTAATCTGGTGTATTTAACGGGAGCACTTTCGTAGCGTGTGGGATGTTTTTTGCTAAAGGTTTAAGCACAATTAGGCTAACATAGGCAAGTCATTGTAATCTAAGGCACATCTCTACATTTTAGAGAAGCATCATAATGGTATTCTTCTCGCTCGTTCAAAATTTTCTCGTTCACTAACTACCCCAACTTATTGTTAAATGAGCGTGATGGTATTGAGGTGTAGTTACACGTTCAACGACCGACATTTTCCACAAAATAGCGGAAGTATTGATAAGATAAAGATTAGCAGCTATATCTGATAGATTGGCTCGTAAAAGAGTAATTAGATAAATTAGGCCATTTTTTAGGCTGGATAAAGACATTGCGTTACATTTGTGTAGACGATTAGATGATAGGTTTGTGGTAATTATATTTTGGCAAAGTTTATTTATTGAAAACCTTTAATTAATTAGTAAATTGAAAGGTTCAAAAGTTAAGCTTTGTTAGATTTTGGTCGCATTACGGATTTTAGCTGTGGGTAGCTACCAACTTGCTGTTAGCCAACCAACAGTTAGTCGGTGCGTTTCGGCAGTAACTAAAGCAATAATTGATATAATAATGCCTGAAAAATTTAAATTTTCAATGACCGAAGAAGATGAAATGATAATTAAAAAGCGGTATAACATACATTTAATTTTTCTATTTTGTTACCTATCAAATTGGACACTTGAATTAGTTTTATTGTAGGTTTAGATTTAATGAGAAGATAGGATTTCCTGGCACCTAGGAGCAACAAACACAAGGAGAAAGCAGCTAGCCTTTAAACACACAAACGAAGGGTTGTGTACGAATTTCATTGTACGAGCGTCACGAGCCTTTACGCTGAACGTTTTACGGGCGGGGGGGAGACAATTTCCGGATTTTCCCCTTCTGATGGCAGCAGGCGCTAAAGCGTCTAGCCAATGAAAAACCTACACAAGAAAATCCAAGACTTTTGACGGATTGCGTTCTCCTTGTGTGGGGTGTTGTGTTTGTTGCTCCTAGCTGGCACCAATGGAGCAGTAGATGGGATGCAAGTAGCCATAGTAGCTCCATCTAAACATGACGAACGATTCCCGGAACATATATTTGTAAACCGTAAGGGTTTCCATTCGTTAAATGTTCAAATAGTAAGATATTAACAAAATTTTCCTATATTTAGTTTCCCCAATTTTTATTTAATAATTTCATTTATTATGATCTACAAAATTTTAAATGATAATGAAAAATTTCCTGGGATCCCCACATGATACACCTATTTTTAGAATGTCCAACGTTTCCACCTATTTAGAAAGAAATTACATTAACGAAGAAATAAGTTATAACTTAGGGTATATTTGTTCAAACAATATAAAAAAAATTAAATTTCCAATTTTTAATTTATCATTTATAAGCCCAACAATATATCTATATTAAATAAAAAATGCTTTTATCAAAGCAGTTGAAAGGTTGAATTAAGGGGAGTAGTTGAGATCTATGAAGGCGCAGATATTGAAAATGTTTTAGGCTTAAAGAGTTTTGTTTTTGGAATTTTCAAAAGCGAAATATATTTCTAAAATAATTTCCATCGATTTTCCTCACCTTTTATATATTTTAAAACCCTTCCCTTAAATTTGAGCCTTGAAACTGTAACAGTAAACTGAGAAAATTTTTAATTGTAAATGAGTACGCGAGTTTAGTTCTGATTTTTTTCTATTATAATCGAAATATTTAAACCAATTTTAAAATCACACGCATTTAGCCATGGATAAATTAATAGGGCGGTATGACCAAAATCTAGAAAGAAAAAGACAAAAATACGAGGTAGGCTACATTGCTTGATAGGTGATACGGCACCATATTTTTCAAATGAAAAGCTTATTTCTGGGCTTCTGGCGTTGATTTTCAATCCGATAGACGTCTGCTACGTTGTTGGAACTAGCTCGTGCAGATTTATTTTGCAAATTAGTACTCGTAATGAGTTATAACCTAATTAATTTACTTTTTTATGTTAAATTAAAAATGTTGTATGAATATAAAAGAAATTAAACGGTTAAAGGAGTTGGCAACGTTCTATGTTAGCTAATTATCTTGATGAATTAAATTGATGTTATATATGTCATATACTTATTTCTATCTATCATAGTCTGCATTTTTAAACTTTTCGTTAATATCGGCGTGACGTATGTCGACGTCACCCATGCTTTTTCCTATAGATAAAAAACTGTCCTCAAAATGGCGGCCATAGCCCAAAGCTACAGAGCGATACTAGTCTATTAATAAACCTCATTAATCCATGGTAGAATTACACATAACAACACGGAGCTTTATACAGTTTTGGCATGCCTAATGAAAATCTGAAGCTCCACACAAGTCGAGTAAGCGCTGGTAGTAAAAAAAGAGACTTAAGAGTTACATTAAAACGCCATGTTTCTTTCAAGAAAGGCCTATTAGAATTTATTGTTAATGGAAGAAAAACAATGACTTATCTTTTCTAAGCCACAAGGCAAGACACACGGCTCTCTTTGCACTTGCAGGCTCTCTATAGGAAGATAATGTCATATGTTGATTGTGAAAATAGAAGCTATAGTTACATCAAAATTTTCTCTGTTAACTTGAACACCGTCTTGATTAAAATTATTGCAAATCTCTTTTATTTATGACTTTTTCTAGTTCAGTTTCTGTTATATATGTATTTATATCGGGATTTCAGTGTCACGTGATACGACGTCACCCATGCTTTTTGAGTTAAACTACTCTATATGTGTATATAGAAGATAAATGCTGTCATTTTACACGTAATCCTTCACAATTAAAAAATTTCTCAGTTTACTGTTACAGTTTCAAGGCTCAAATTTAAGGGAAGGGTTTTAAAATATATAAAAGGTGAGGAAAATTGATGGAAATTATTTTAGAAATATATTTCGCTTTTGAAAATTCCAAAAACAAAACTCTTTAAGCCTAAAACATTTTCAATATCTGCGCCTTCATAGATCTCAACTACTCCCCCTTAATTCAACCTTTCAACTGCTTTGATAAAAGCATTTTTTTATTTAATAGCTGTCCCTTTGCTCTGCCTCACAGGGCATATTTTGCCTAAAATTAATGTTTGTAAAAGAAAGCCATAAGTTGGAAAATAAAAAGTTTAATTTATAAAAATATTTTAAATAGAACAGATCAATACTTTGGTGTAGGATATTTTACTATATTATTGGATGTAATTAACGGTATTTAAAATAGTTTTAAATGTGTTATACTAAACAATGTATAATTGTTTTATGTCAAATTGGCTTCTAAAAAGAAATGTACGATAATTTTTTGGCCTAGATACGATAATTTCAGATCTGGCAACGCTGTTTCTTAAACCCACATTGTCTACCCAGCAAACACAAATCTTCCTTTGGATATCCGATTGACGTCACACTCGGATCTTTCCTTCGTCCGTAGGACGCCCCAAAATCCGCGGTTGACGTCGGTCGGCAGCATAGGAATCTCATAGGTAACTAGAATGCTGCCGCCTGCGGCCGAGCTTGTCGCCAGATCGTTTTGAACCTTCAGCCAATGAGAGGCCGTAGAGTGGTTCCGCTAAGGAGGATAATAATCCTCTTTGGTTCCGCTACTATCGAGGGAGATAGGTGACGTCATTCTCTCTGGTGACATAAAATTCTTGGCAGAACCACTCTTTGAGCTCTGATTGTTTGAGATCTGGCTATCGTCTGCCACGGCGTTAAGCCCATTTGCCAGTTACACGGCAGCATTCTAGTTACCTATGAGATTTCTATGGTTAAAACTCATTACGAGTACTAATTTGCAAAATAAATCTGCACGAGCTATTTCCAACAACGTAGCAGACGTCTATCGGATTGAAAATCAACGCCAGAAGCCCAGAAATAAGCTTTTCATTTGAAAAAAATCAAGCAATGTAGCCTACCTCGTATTTTTGTCTTTTTCTTTCTAGATTTTGGTCATACCGCCCTATTAATTTATCCATGGCTAAATGCGTGTGATTTTAAAATTGGTTTAAATATTTCGATTATAATAGAAAAAATCAGAACTAAACTCGCGTACTCATTTACAATTAAAAATTTTCTCAGTTTACTGTTACAGTTTCAAGGCTCAAATTTAAGGGAAGGGTTTTAAAATATATAAAAGGTGAGGAAAATCGATGGAAATTATTTTAGAAATATATTTCGCTTTTGAAAATTCCAAAAACAAAACTCTTTAAGCCTAAAACATTTTGAATATCTGCGCCTTCATAGATCTCAACTACTCCCCCTTAATTCAACCTTTCAACTGCTTTGATAAAAGCATTTTTTATTTAATAGATAATCTGACCCCAGATAACCTTAACCTTGAACCGCATTAAATAATACACAATAGATGTCAATCTTGGGCTGATTACCGCAAGACTTTCCAAATATATGGGACTGCCTCGAAACTTTACTTTGCGGGTTCTACCGCACGTCGACTTTATGAAACCTTTACTATCGCTGTTCCTGCCGAAAATGAACTAACTCTGGAGACTGGATTTGATCTTTAATGCCTTTGATGCTTATTATGCTCCATACAAGAACCTTATAGCCGCCCAATATGACTTTCTCACAACCAAACAACTTCCGCAACAACCTTTTGACGAGTTCCTCACTGTGATAAAAACAAAATCTCGTCACTGTGACTTGGGCGCAAACCCATTCTGACTAAACGTAATGCCACCCTTGACCAGATAGTTTCGATGTGTCAGGTGGAAGAAGCCTCTACTCATCAGGCCACCACCATTGCCTCATCCAAGTCCTCAAATAATACTGGGTCTCACACGGACGTTTCTTTGGACGCTCTACAAAATTTCCATTCTTTCCGTCAAAACCACCCTCGACCTGGTGCTTCTTACAATAGAAGTCGTCCTACCTCTTAATTTTCCCCATCGGGACCTCGATCTCCCATTCCAGCTCATCACAACTCTTCCTTCTACTTCCTTCACTTCGCGCACCCATCCTCAAGCTGACTCTCGCCAATTCCGCACTCCACACTCCACGGTTTGCCGCAATTGTGGCACATTTCATCAACCACATCAGGGTTGCCCTGCAGTCAATGCCACTTGATACAAATGTCGACGTCGTGGTCACTAGGCTAGTTCATGTCGCTCATCCCATCACAACACGCATGAGTTGAACATGGATATGGCTCCTCCCACACAATATTTTGATGCGGTGCCGCACTCATACTCTTCCGATGATGAGCCGGCCTACTATTCTTGTGACACCACACTTACATCAGACGCTTCTTCATCTTTTTTACGGGACAATAACAGTATAGAGGTGGATAACCTCACCGAGCCCGATGTTGGTGCTCTTTACCTGAACAGTATTACCGCCACTTTGTACTTTGATACCCATGCTGACTGCGATGTTCTTGAGGAATGCTTTGATACTGTACACAGGGTCCCAGGTAAACATCCTACCAGAGAGTGTTTACGAAACTTTATCAGTGCGACCCCCACTACATACCTCACGATGCCAAATTTCCTCATACTCTGGTCACCAAGTTCCTGTATCGGGTTTCATCCGTCTCCAATGCTCCTCACTACACCGCACAGCACATTGCACTTTTTATATCACTACCGATGACACCACTCCTATACTGGGAGCTGCAGCCACAGTAGCTCTGAGTTTTATCATTCGTCTTCCTTCACTATATCCGAGCCTTCTACGGTACAGATAAATGCCATTCAACAATCAACCTCCTTACCCCCTTCTCCAACGTCACTCTCAGCCACTACGCTCACAGCGCAGCAAATAATAGCTAAGGACAATGACTGTTTGGACTCAATTGGTAAATTACCTGGACAGCATATAATATATCTTAAGCCTAATGCCACTTCTTTCATCACGGCAGCTCGTAAAATACCACAAGCATATCATGACAGGGTTTACGAAGAACTTCAGCGCATGCAGGCTAACAATATCATAACTCCAGTAAATGAACCAACTGATTGGGTTAGTGGTATGGTGGTTACTGTGAAACCTGATGGCTCCCTTCGTGTGTGCCTAGACCCCAGACAGCTAAATAAAGCTATAAAACGCGAACCATACCCACCGATGACTGCACAAGAGATTTTTTCCTCTATTCATGGTTCTGCTCAATATACGGTCCTCGATGCCAAGAGTGCCTTTTGGCAAATCGAGCTTGATGATGCTAGCTCCTATTTATGTACATGAATTACCCCCCCCCCATTTGGTCGATTCCGTTTTCAACGACTCCCGTATGGCATATGTACAGCGTCCGAGATTTTCCAAAGAGCAATGCACCAAATATATCCCCCGAAATTATTTCCAAACATTAAGATATCCACGGATGATTTTTTCCTAAACGCAAAGCAGCCTGAAGACCACAACCGACTACTGATTCAGGTACTGGAACTTGCCAAACTAAATGGCTTGAAATTCAGTACTTCAAAGGTGGGGTGGCGGTGGGGTTAGCATGTTCCTACTCGCAGCAAGAGGAGCCGGGTTCGATCCCAGCTTGTGGCATTGGGTGAAAACTTGGAATAACTCCTTCTGCGTTGAGTTTGCAAGTTCTCTCCCCACTTGTTTAAGGGGTTTTCCCCCGAGCTCTTCGGTTTCCCCTTCCATAAAAACTTGTTGAGGTTAACGGTAATAGTTAGTGTAGGGAGCTGTTGGCTTGCAGGGCTTGCCACCACCCTCCTACGCATTGCAACCTGGCCACCTGAATTAAAGGCTTTAAAAATCGCTCGATGACTTAGGCCTAAGGTGGTGCCTTGGGTATTGGCCATTATTATTATTATTATTAACTAGCGGTCAAAACCATTCGCTACTTGGGCCATATTATATCACCGTCAGGTCTACACGCTGATCCCAACAAAACAAAAGCCATACAGCGGCTCATTTCGGATGGAGGTCCACCCTTCAACTCCCACGAATTCGGTAATTTCCTCCAGAAAGGGGGTGTGCACCACATCAAATCTAGCCCTTATCATCCACAGTCTAATGGCATGTCTGAACGATCGATACAAACCATAAAAATATGGTCACCAAGGCAAGCCTAGAAGGTAAAGACTGACAGTACCTTTTGATGGAATCTCGATCCACCCCCATTGGCAACCTCCCATCTCCAACAGAAATGTTGATGGGGCAGCGCATAAGAACACCATTAACCACGGCTAAGAGTGTACTGATACCTCACTATCCCACAGATCACATCCACCAAACCCTACAAGACCGCCAGGACCGAATGGTTGGAAAGGACAAAGCCCATCGCCATCTCACACCGACTGATTTACAAATAGGTGATAAGGTTTTATATCTTACCTCACATTGCACCTGGCTTCCTTCTCAAATCATTGCGTTTTGCGACGTCGAACTCGAAGCCACCTCCGTCTAATACATCATACTTCTGCAAGCCATCTGAGGAACGACCTAAATCCAACAACTCTGCCCCTGCCCAATAACACGCAACTTAGAACCACCCTGCAAACAGCACCGCGACACCAACCATCACCACAAACGGAAATTCAAGTTCAATACGCAGGATCACAGAAGCGAGATAACATCCAACCAAACGAGCCTGACACCGTACACCCGCACACATCCAGCTCAACGCAACCACGTATCATGGTCAAGACAATTCCTACGACATCATGTCCAACAATAATACGCACTTCTGTGATCACACAACCCTCTCAACATTTAGAATCCCAGTCACACAATCACATGCTACTATCGCAACAACTAGGTTTGACAAATACACACGATACTGTACATCCCGGAAATTCCCCGTATCCAATTGGACTTCTTCCAAATAGATCAAGAGACACTGTGATGCCTGGAAATTCTCCACACCCTCTGCAGAACATACCACCGTCCCTTTTTCCAGTATACTGTGCACCATTCTTACCCCCGCCTCGAATAACCCGCTCACCTTTACCCAATATTCGATCTACGAGAGAGCGACCGGTCAAACCACCTGATCGCTATGGACTCAATTAATACCCAAAAAGACTGTAGCACCTTACAGGGACATTACAATGTATTGCTGTTAAGTATTACAAGTGGTAAAAAACTTAACTAAAAAAAAGAAAGTTGTTGTAATAGAGAATCTGACCCCAGATAACCTTAACCTTGAACCGCATTAAATAATACACAATAGATGTCACTAGGGTGCAAAATAAGACTAAGAAATGTAACAGAGTATTTCCCGCCAGTCTTACTCACAATGTTTAACATGAAGGAATGTTAATAAAGTACTCAGTTATATTATATGTATTTGATCTAATAAATTGAAACATAGAACAGGAATACACAACAAGGAGGAATAACTAATATTAAATACATATTTAAACTATAATTTATCTGTTTATGTGAATAGACAGGTTTGCCTATTATTATAATTAATTTAAAATAAAATTGTTTAAATCAAAAATATTAAAATTAAATTTGTAGAAAAAATTATTTAAAAGTTATGATGTACTTTAAACTGACTTAATTCATGAAGTATCTCATCTCTTTGCATATTTTAATTAATAGGGATATTTAAAATTAACAAAATTAAAGATTTCAGTTTTATTAATTGCCTAATGGATTTAAAATAGTGAAATATCATTTTTGTCTGGAGACTTACAAAGCCATTATTTTAATCTAAAAGAAAATAAAATATTTTTCTTATCTCCAATCACGTGTCGAAACCATTTTTCAAAGGATGAATCTATTCGTTCTATAACCAAAGCTATTTACTCCTCGGCATTTGCTAATTTATCAATTAGCATTTTTATTCCTTCCGTTATGTAATTTTTTTTTCAGTTTCGATATATTGTAATAAATCAGCAGCTTTCTTATAGTGCAAATCCTAAAAATAAACATGTGAGAGGCACCGATAACAAAAGGTGTGTTTGGTTTTTACCCAGCTGATTTCACAACTTTTGCAACCAGTGCTGTGATTGGCCGGAATTGAAGTTTAAAAATTTGCAAGTAAAATTCAGTCGTTCATACCATCTTGGATTAATAATAGTCTCTACCTGGATCACTCTACCTTCCCGCGTGCATTTCGCCACGGCTGCCGATGCGCATAAAAGGGAAGGAAAATAACGTACGCGACGACTTGTTTTTCAAGGAAGTTCCTCTTATTTGGCTTCCGTTTGTTACGGGTTCTGCTTACCGAGGTTGTCTGCTCTCCGCGTTTCAAATAAAACGGCGGTTAGGGTTAAGGAGTATTCCGTTTTCGGCAGTTGTATTGTTAACAATTATTAGAGATTATGGATGAGTAACTAAGTATTATAATTATTCAAAGTTAGGTATTATAACTTTTATCAAAATGGGCGTAAAACGGTGTGCCTATCCACATTGTAGAAGTGATTCACGCTTTAATCACAAAGATCATATGGCTGGGGTAAAGTTTTTTCCATTTGCAAAGCCAATTTCAAATCCTAATACTTGTAAAAGATAGTTAGCTTGGCTTCAGGAAGACAGACCAGAATTTAATATCTCAAATATCAATGAAAATACTTACATATGTAGTAGGCATTTTGTCGAAGGCAATGGGCCTTCTGTTCAACATCCTGACCCTATTCATGGCAATGTAAGTTTGTGACTGTAAATGAAACAAACCTTTAAGAGATAGATTAATTATATTTATTACTCTTAAGCTATTTGATCCACAAATTGAACCTAGAGACAAAAATACGCCACGGATTATGAAGATATGGAGAAAACCCAGAAAATCGATCCTGTCACCAATATTGAAAGAACCTGCAATAACAACTCCAGTAATCATGAGGAGAATGGTGTCAATTTTGAAGTCAGCCAAAGAAACTGCCACCCAAGATAACAATACAATCTTGCTCCATCATTAATAGAAGAGCCGATTACTGTGAGCTTCTTTTGCGTTTTAAATTTTTGATTAAGAAGAACTATCTCTCATAAAGGCATGGTTTTCATAGGGAAATGAACGTGGTAGCGTAAACCTGGAAGTATTGGAAAAGCCGGAAGATATTAATCATACAGAATTGGGACCTCTGGAAGCTATGGATTATACACCGAGGCAATTACTGTGAGCTTCAGTTGCAGTTTAATTTTTGAATAAGAACTACTATCTATCGTAATGTGTTGTTTTTTTAGAGAAATGATGACTGTAGCGACAACTCTAAATTATTGGAAGACCCCGAAGAGATGAGTCGTACAAAATTGGGATCTTCAGAAGCTATGGGTTACACTGAAGATGAGCGTTTACTTTTTGTCCCTCCACTATGCTCCACACTAATAGAAGATCCAATTACTGTAATCTTTAGTTAGAATATGAATAAGAACTCTCATAAATATGTTATTTTCCTAGGGTGATGAACATAGCGTAAATGTTGAAGCATTGGAAAAGCCAGAAAAAAATTAGTCATACAATATGGGAACCACTGGAAGAAAAGGGGACTGTAGATTCAGAAGAATTTGTGTTAAAATTTAAAGAATATTTCAACTCTGAGGAATGGCAGGTTTTTAAAAAGAGGGGTTGGTTTTCAAGATTGACAAACGAAAACTTAGAGCTGCATACTCTCCTGATCAGCATATTTATGGCTCAGACATTGCTTTGGATCGACTAAACCTATCACAGTATAATTAACAAAAACCTATTAAAATGTTATCACCAAAGCTGAACGGGCTCGTCTCACGTTTCCATAGACGTAATGTAACGAGAGCCCGGGCCCTTCCTATGGAAAATTAACAAGCGGGCTCACGAGCCCGTTCAGCTATGGTTATCATTTTATTAGATTGAATGCTTAATTTTAGCTTACTAAGGGTGAGTTCAAATGTTCGCATATTTGAAGAATTTCACTCCTGTTATTTATTATGTGGTTGGTTTTTTCCGTGACTTTAGACTCTGGGGTACTTGTAAGCACAGGTTTCAGTTTCTTTTTCAACTCGCACAGTTCAGATACAGTTAGCGAAATCATCCATTTACAAAGATTTTCCATCTCGTTGGTTGAGTTAAGTTCTGTTAAGTACTTCTCTTTAATACGACCTTGACATTCGTCGACTAAAGCATCAAAAGCATGGTCATAGCTTCCAGCTGTAAAATTAGTTTTCACTATAGTTATAAAAAATTTACGATTAATAAGTCTTTTCCTAGTCACTTTTCTAGTTCTTTTATTCTTTGTTGGTTCTTCCTCCAATTGTTTGGACCTGCATATACTACAAATGCCTAAAAGAAGCGGTAAACTTAATGATTAATGTGATCACATACGTAAAAGTTGAGTTAAATACATACTTTGTTATAGATGATAGTGCTTTTGATGGACTTTGCTGTCCATTACCTTCGCTAATTGCATTTAGAAAACTCTCAACTTCTTCATCAGAAAGAATCACATCTGCAAAAGAATGGCACACTTACTTGAAATTGCTTTAGGAATTTAAGTTAAATATGTTACCAGATTCATTATCTTTAGTATTCCTTTTCTTCGATGGGTTCACAACGCTCTCGTCTGTTGTAAACAAAATATTAATATACTGGGTTTTATTTTCATGTAACATTTATTTTACCTGAATCTGACGGTGAATATAAATTGTTCTCATCCGCAATAAATTTATCATAATCCAAATTATCTAAAGCGCCATTAGAACTTAAGGAGCTTTCATCCTCATCCTCAAAGCATTTAGTGGAAACAAAAGCGGTAGCAGGAGCATTAAAAATTAACTGGTAACAATCTTCCCACATTGTCACTAAATTCTATCAAAATTAATTACTTTAAATAGATTAAATATAATGCTTCAATCATAATTACCTTTTTAAATTGAATGAAAATAGAAGATCTATGAGCCTAATGAAAAGGTTTGAAAGCTCTTGTTTTCCACACCGGAAATTTCGTTTGTTTATTACGGGATATTCCAAATTTCTCCGCGACGCGGCGCGGCAGTCGCAAAAGCCATTTGTAGTTGGGAAATTTTTAGAGTGATATATCCAGGTAGAGACTATTATTAATCCAAGATACCATCGAACGGCTTATTCCCTAACGACATCAACTAGCTCAAAAAGTATAATACCTCTTTCCATTATTATTAACAATTGTAGATAAAGTACTGTCACCTATCACGTTACCGCAATTTCCTTAATTCAACATCCAACGCGTATGAATGATGGCATTTTAAACAAGTTGGCAAGCCAAAATATACCTCTCCTCGGAAGTATGGTCCCTAGTGGTATTAATTTATCGATACGACCCCCAAAGATATCTCCGCAATTCAGAGTTATTTACGAAAAACGTATTCTCGGTTCAAACCCTGCCCGGTATAAAATTTTAATTTTAATTTAAATAATTGAGACGAAACAATCGAGTTTAATTTATTCAGAATATTATAAATT
Source organism: Leiobunum rupestre (assembly GCF_980474605.1). Taxonomy (NCBI): domain Eukaryota; kingdom Metazoa; phylum Arthropoda; class Arachnida; order Opiliones; family Sclerosomatidae; genus Leiobunum; species Leiobunum rupestre. The sequence goes on from NC_143393.1 coordinate 51,849,296, forward strand.
AAGTAGTTACAACAGCGAGTTAGATTCACTAAAACAATGCACAATTGAATTTAACCCTTTTTACAGTACATGTTTATCAGTTGAATATAATACTAAGCAAATTTTAATGAAAGAAACATCTACAGATGGTATTTGTATTTTTCTCGCTTACGAAATACTCGCCGCATCTTTAACGCTCATTTTATTTCAACTTCCAGTTGACGTTGTGACACATACCGCATGAAAAAGACCAATGCCGTCCAATTTCCAATATCATATAATGACTCGCACACCCAAGAAATCATTGACTGCGTTAGAAATCGTAGATATCCAAATATCCACACCAAATATATTTACAAGAAGCAAAAACCTTACCATCAACAAAGCACAGAGAGCCACTTGACTAACCGTCAGCTCTTAAAGCAATTAACGTTAAATTATCTCCTTTGAATTAACACAACTATATATAGGTCGTTAAGAATACCCGTAAATAAATAACAAAAAAAACTAACAAAGTGGACAACCCACAGGGTCTACCCTTTAACCCTCTAATCTCGGCTGACTGCGCTAAAACAAGATTTAACCTTTAAAAAAACCAGATTAGGCCTTCATAAATTCATTAATAAAAAAAGACTGTATTACCTATTATGCTTACGATGCCTGTCTTAATTTCAGTGAATCTAAGCAGCTATCGGTGGTTCTGTGGTAGAGCGCTCGACTGCCAAGCCGAATGTTTTTAATCAATAGAGAAACGCTAAATTAGAATTTCTTCGATGCAATAATTTCAATTTCAATTCTATTTCAATTAAACAAAAATTTCGTACTCTATTAAATACGCTTCCGATAAAGCTGAAGGTCTAATTTTCAATAAGGCGTAACAAGTGTCGGTGGTTCTGTGGTAGAACGTCCGCCTGTCAATCAGGAGGTCTCGGGTTCAAATCCCGCCCGATGCGATCGCAAATTGATACTAAGACGAATACCATGTACAACTGGTGGAAACCCTGCCATTGGACGTTGAGAGGTAGCATTACACTCAGCACTCGGTCCGTCCCAAAGTCATTAAGAAGAAGTTGGAGACAAAACGCCCATATAAACACAACAGACTCAACATGCACAACCATCAGAACACAAACACAACAAATTCAACACTCACAACCTACGCATAAACATTACAAAAACGTAATACACCAAACCGTCACGACGGTGAGCGAAAAAACACCATCCAAACCAAACCGCAAATGCATCCGTTGACGCTCACCGTCACACGGTGGTTTTGCCAACCCTTTGAGAAACTGCGTACGCAGTGATTACACTTTGCACCGAAAATGCGAACGCGTTCGCAGACCCACAGACAGACACGGTGGTTGTATAACCCCTCCTAGGGGACTTTGTCCCCTCGGAGAGGTAAAAATATTCAATTTCTTTCTGATAGCGAGGAGAAAACTGTTAAACGTCTACCGTTCGATTACGCTGACGTTCTATCAGTTGACGTAACCCTTCGTAGTCCAAATGTTCCGCCGATGAAAACAATATTTTCAAAAGTAAGGAATTGTGATGCGTATAGAAACGAGGGCCCATAGAAATAACGTCACTGAATTATGTCGTTGAGATCGAAGCTTGGATCCGACAAACGGTTTTGGTCGATTGTTTTATCTCTGGAGCTTTACATTATCATTTTTGTTGTTTGATGTACCTCGATTCTCGTGGTTCTTTGCGCTCGACCATACAAACTACGCGCGTTGGATAGCAAACAGTTGAGGGATAAGTCCGAACTTCCTAGTAACCATCCAAATGTTGCTTCGGATTTCAAAAACGGAATGTTTCTTGAAAAGAAAAATTACAGTCCATTTTCTACCACTTCAATTGATCACGCTCACGAACAGATGAATGCTCGCATTAAAGGGGACGGTGGGACGGTCAGAGTTACTGCAAATCCAACCGCGCGTCGTAGATGATAGCGAAGTATCTCGCGTAATAAAAGAGTTTGAACCCTTCCAGGAAAAGCCAAGCTTATTTCAAAACTTTAAACACCACGAACAAACTTTAAGCGTCCAAGAGCCATTTGAAACGGACGCAAGAACTCTGAAAGATGCTTTTCAAGAGTTCGGAAATCCATTTGAAGAAGACAGTACTGACTTGCTAGTGCTAGATGGTGAAGCAATTGCGTACGCAATGTTGAACGAATAGGCCAAGATCAATTCCAATTGTTCATTTTAGATCGACTATTCGACTTATTGACAGAGTCAAACCTATTAATGAAGCTGTATCTCGTAACAAATTATGTTGGTTTTCAAATCCTATTTTTAAGGGTCTTGGAAAAATCAAGTGATTTGGAGATATTGTCACGATTATGCATCGCGTGTCAATCCCGGTTCTTCAGCCACGAAAACCAAGCATATCCACCTTCAATATCCAATAATATGACCTTACGACCAGGAACAAAGTCCGATCTATTATTGTGCTTGGAAGTATGCCTAATTTTAGATGGACCAGCAGAGGCGTAGTGAGGGGGGCGCCAAAAAGGCACCTAAAGTAAATATAATGATTAGGTTTTGTTTAAAATCAAGGAACTTTATGGCGGAAATTGGGGCCAGCGTAGGTGGGGGGGGGGCGCAAATTTTGGAGTTTGGCCCTGCGCGCCAAATAACCTCACTACGGCACTGTGGACCAGTAATTGTCCAGATGGTGAAATTTGGAACAATTAAAACATTCGGGGAGTATGCCAATACCGTATTTGTGCCATGCATAAAAGATCAAGTGCGGAATGCTAATCGTCTAGATATTGTATGAGACACTTATTTACCAACTTGTCTCAAAGTTTCAGTCAGAGAGAAGTGTAGATCGGGATTACGAGCTCGCGTTACGGATTTTTCCCCAATACCCAGAAATTGGCAATCATTTCTACGAGTGGATGTGTTATGAACTAGAATAGCCATAGGGCGCCACTGGGTGGGGAAGCGGAGGGAGCTCTAGTCTTATGAGCGCCTAGAAAGTGGTCTACCGGCTGTTGACATGTTCGGTACTCTTACTTAAAACTTCATACATGTATGTAAATATCATCATAATGAAATACATTTTATAGCTTCAATTGAGAGTGTTTAATTAACAAGAACAAACACATAAGGATGCAACAAGACATAGCTCTTTAAATATTTGACAAAGTGCGCGTTAGAAGCATTTGACGTGCCTGAGAAAGAGCTTGTGGTGACTAACGGTGCTAACGTCATCTCCATCCCTATGCGACAAGAAACGCGATTACTGAAGCCTTGCAACAACGAAGGGGCTGACACCCGTGATATTCTTCACACCTGAAGCTAGCGAGAAAGGCCATCTCAAAATTCAAATACGAACAGTTGATATCGTGGTTCTCAGGATTATGGTTATTCCACGGCCTAAGTTAAATAAACTGTGAATCGCATTTGGAGCGCGGAAGTCATTTCTTTACCTCCCGCTTTACGAAATATCCAATTCTATGGTCCACAAAAATGTTTCATATTTTTTCACGGATTAACTGGACGCGACACTGTCTCGTCATTTGCAAACCATGGGGAAAAAGAGCTCGGAAAACATGCCTATTCTACCAAGAATACGGACACACTAACTAACATATATCATACGGACACCAAAGTAACAGCGCTTCAATTGTCAACAATTGAAAGATTTTTAATTCTAATGTGCAACAGAACAAGTACAAGTTATGACGTCAACGAAGCCAGAAAGTTCATTTTCTCCAGACATATTGTAATTCACATGAAAATACACCACCAACACACGCGGCTTTGGATCAACATATCAAGAGAGTGGTGTATCAGTGTACCATTTGCTGATGACAGGCCCTTCAACCGCAAATGGTTCTTCCACCCCCCGAAAATTGGGGATGGCAATTATTTGAAGGCTCGTATGAACCTTACTGTGACGCCCTTACCAGAAGCATCAAAAAGCTGCTATGAATTAATTAATTGCGGTTGTAAAAAAGGATGTGGTATGCTTAGATCAAAATGCAGAGCTTCTGAATTATAATGTGCTGCCTTGTGCGAATGTGATGGAAAATGAGTAAAAGACTGACTTACTAACGTGAAACACATTTGAATTATATTAGTTAAAATTTAATTAAGTTAACCCAAATTTAATAACTCTAATTATCTTCGGTGGCGTAATAAAAAAATCCTGCATTTAAATATACATTTTAGGCATTACTAAAACTCTCTCGCAATTATCTAAACGCGACTATAGTAGTTTAGTTCTTAACACGCACAAAATTGAATGCAAAATAAAAAACAAAGTTGTTCAAAAAACCATACCTTTCGGGGGTAGGAAACGTTCACCCTGTGCCTCCCCCCCTTGTTACGCGACTGATCATAATTAATCGATTTTCATACCTCATTCGAAACGTAGTATTTACTGAAAATTAAGTCTTTGTAAAAGTATTTTTACTCTTTAAGTTTAAGTACTTAAAACTTAACTAGAATGAAGTTAACCAAAAATTTTATTACACTTAATCTGTCTGTTATAATTTATACTCGCAATTATCTAATCAGGATTCGGGACGCTAAAAATGCGATTAGACAAAATAAATCTTTTTACGTATATAATTAATAGTAATTAACCGATTTTTAAAATAAATACCGTTTGAAAGAGTAAAAGGTGCACTTCTTACTGTAGTAATTACCGAATTTTGATGGCTCACAAATTATGATAAAAATTTCGAAAACATCGAAATATTGTTTTGAAAAAGCACTTAGTTTAACTTTGAGTAATTAAAATTCTATTAATTTAAACATTAAATGGTTAATTAAGTAAGTGGTTAAAATGGTATGTGACGACTCCGTAAAAGCAGTGTATGGAAAAAATGACGAAATATTTCGGAAATATGATATATTTATTTCTAGTGAGTGATAATTACGGGTATCCTGAAACTTCCGAAGCGTGGTTTCTTCGCCGTCTCGGGACGGGGATTCTAGAAAATCGTCTCAAAATGTTTGTGGCTTTTACAGGGTCAGCACCGCCACCAATAATGGACATTAAACTCTGTTACGGAAATATTTAAAAATATTCTTAGAAATCTAAAAAAATATATTTTTAGAAAAAGAAACCTAAATTAGCGGGGTCTGTAATAATGGTAGGATTTTAGCTTGCAGGAAGGCTTTCGTTATTTGCCCTCTAAAGAAATCTGTCTATTTTAACTGAAGGAAGAGAATGAATACTTAAATATATCAATCCATTGTCATTGGTTCCCTGAAGCTGACTTCTAACGACGTCACCGAAATGACGGGAGTGAAGTGAAGAATACATATGCCACCGTACTTCCTTCCCCACTCTCGTGACGTTGGAAAAAGTATTTTAAAATAATTGCTTTTAGCAGAAAACTCAAAAGACAGAAGTCATATGGTTCAAAGATTTTCGAACATGACTGTTCCAGTTTTTAGTTTTTTTATATTTAATTAAATATTTATAAATTACATTAATGTTATATTTAATTAAATATTTATAAATTATATTAATCTTATATTTATAAATTATATTAATCTTATATTTAGTTAAATATTTATAAATTACATTAATCTTATATTTAATTAAATATTTATAAATTATATTAATCTTATATTTAATTAAATATTTATAAATTACATTAATGTTATATTCAATTAAATATTTATAAATTATATTAATCTTATATTTAATTAAATATTTATAAATTATATTAATCTTATATTTATTTAAATATTTAAGTATTTTAAAATAAAATTTGATAGTGTTAAGGTATTGAACTCGGGTCGCATTGTTACCATGCGGATAGTTCACCGCCGAGCCATTGACTTCCTTAGGGAACGTATTAAAGTAAAGGAACCATTATGATAAGGCGGGTTTTTTTTACAAAACGGCTGAATACAATATCTGTATATATTGTTTATTGAACTTTGTTTTTTAATTTTTGTGAACTTGTTAAAGTCTAAATATTTTACGTGTGAAAATTTAAAGGTCAAATTTTGTTTTAGCGCAGTCAGCAGATAAAATGATTAAAGGGTAGAACCCGTTAGTTTTTGTAATTTATTTGGTTTTTTCAGTCTATTTTTTATCTATTGTGTGTTTAGCGTATTAGTCTTCAAGGGTAATCGTTCATTTATGAAGAAAATATCGAGTTGTTTACATAGTGGTCTGGGTTTTTAACTAAGTTGTCATTACTTCGTAATTTATTTTAAACGTTTTCTCGACTGATTAAGATGTTTAATGCAGTTCATCAATTGGGTTCGTTTGTTTTATTTATAAAAACCCCTAACTATTCCGTCTACTGTCATTTATTGATATACGAGCTGTCGTTTAGTCAAGGGGCTTTCTGTGCTTTGTGAATGGTAAGTTTTTCGCTTCTTGTTAATTAATTTTTTATTGGTGTGGATATTTGGACATCTACGATTCCTAATGCAGTCTACGAGTCGTCCACTACCAGATGTTGAATATAGCTACATGTATTCTACGGTATCTTCATCAAGGGCGAGTGTTGAAATAAAATGAGCGTTAAAGATGCGGCAAGTATATCGTAAGCGAGAAAAATACAAATACCCTCTGTAGATACTTCTTTCATTAAAATTGGCTTCGTATTATATTTAACTGATAAACTTGATCTGTAAATAAGGGTTAAATTCAATTGTGCATTGTGTTAGTACGTCTTACTCAGTGTTGTAACTACTTAATTTATATTATTCTGAATAAATTACACTCTGTGGTTTCGTCTCAATTATTTTAATTATAATTAAAAAAATTACCGGTTGGGATTGAATCGGGATTACGTTTTTAGTAAATAACTCTGAATTGCGGATATATCTTTAAGGGACGTTTCGAGATATTAATACCACTAAGGACAATTCTTCGGAGGAGAGGTAAATTTTGGCTTACCAACTTGTTTCAGATTTCAATGAACCTCGCACCATGATTTTTGCTGTAGCAAATTTATGTCGTTAAATGTTTAATTCTAGACACAGGTTGAGTCCATCATAGCTCATTGTTCATTGGACCACTTCCATCGTAACAATTACATTCAAATTAAACGTGGGTAAGGGAAATTAGAGACATTCTGTACACACTTTTGGTATCTTATTGGGATTTTGAACCTTTTCTGATTAGTTTCACAATTGGTTTTAAGCGATTTATTTTGCGTGGCGCGTTCTAATTACAATATCAACAAGACTTCTTCATTACACTGATTGTTGTGTTAAAAATTATCTTAGGAAAATCTAACTCATTTACTTAGAAGACGTTCAGAAAAACGAAAATTATCTTGAGATGAATAAACCTCAATATGAATCTTTTTCTTTTCAGGTGTTTGTATTTTCAAAAAAAAATGAAAATATTTCCAAATTTGATACAGCGACGAAAGAAAAATGCCCAGACAAAGCAACAAGAATACAAGAGTAAAATGTGCCAATTTCAGTGTTTAACTATGACACTCGCTTCGGCATATGGCTTTACCATCAACGCTATTCAAAACTGAGTACTCTATAACACTGATGAGCTCCTAGTTTTAGGAGTGCTTTAATATAAACTGATTAGGATAAAGTGTGACAACCTAATTGTTCATGTACCATTCAAGAATCCAGATAAATTAGTAAGATTTTTCATGCAGCATAATTAATTTCCAATACTTCTTCACACGGAAAAGTAGCGGCACTCACATCTTTTTGTACCGAAGAGCTGTCGGTGTCTGGTTACCCTTTCGTGAAAACATAATTGGCTCTTTAGACATATGCAGGTAGTAATTTTCCTCTTTGCTTTTTTGAAAATCGTCTAATACGACTTAAGCGTTGGTTTCGACTATTATTAGTTATACGTTACCATCCCGCAGGATTGGTCCACATCTAATTAAAAAAACTTGAAAAATACATTTTTCTGTTCGACTTTCTTCCGCACTTTCCTTTTCGCTTCCATGTTAGCAGTCGAAAGAGAAAAATGCATTGATGCAATCACAACTTTAAAAGCTCTAAAATATTATACTTAAAAAAGGTAGTGCAGATGCGTTTCAATTGGGATTTGTGCATTGTGGTCTTATTAATTCTCCAAACCTTCAACGAGTCATGTCTGCTCATAAATAGGTTACTTACCGACACACATCTAATTCCACTACATTTTGAACATTATTAGACAGGTTAAGCTAGCGTTTGAAAGTGTTGGATTATAGACATCACAAATTAGTTTTAAACTATTTTTATTCTGGTAACGACATTCTTTTCCCGTAGATAAAAGATATATTAAAAAAAAGGCTGATAGCGCAAAGATCTCGGTTTCAATTCTCCCATAGGCCAACATAATGAAATGAACGTTTTTTTGCATTGATAATCCAACAAAAATTAAACAAAGCTCAAGCAACGTTTTTATAAAATAGTATCATCCTACTACTCATGCAGCTAATTTCTTATATAAATTTCATTACCAAACTGCAACGATTCGTGCCCTTTCAACTGTATTTGACTGGAATTAACAAATTTATTAGAGCTCTGTTGAGCCGTAGAATTGATTTCTTGTGTTAATTTTAGTGAAATAACTTTGGAAATTATCCAATAAGCAAAGACTTCCGATAAGAAATGTTTCAACAACAGCCAGAAAGATAATTAATTTTTTTCAAATCGTCACTGATATGGTTTTTCAAAAGCACAGGTTTGCGATTATTTTCCAAATAGGCCCATCATCTAATAATCTGTGTTGATTTGGCCAAACCCGGGGATCGTTCAATTTTGGACAGTAGCGTTATTGTCAAGGCTGTAGTTTAAAAAAACTTTGTCACATTTTCGCCCGTGATTTTCATTACAAATTGGTAGTTTAAATAGCTCAAAATGATAATATATTATTTTCGAAACCGTTTTGAAGCTATAAGTTAATTAATTATTTAAATAGACCAATTCAAGGGAGGTAGAAAATCGGATTGCCATACCGTCTCGTGTAATTACGGTTATACGGTGCGTTATATCTTAAAATAAAGCGACTAATTAAATTCTACATTTTTGCGTTACAGAAATGAAATGTTGGATATCAAGCTGGTTAACACACTAAGCCATACTAACAATACACTTCATAAAAAGTATAAACTGTCAAGGGCAGTAGTCGCCATTTTGAATCTTAAAGGAAAGTTAAGTTGGGTCTCCTTCTAAAATAATTGTAAATATAATTATTTGGTTATTTCCCTAATATACTGTATAATCAACGTTAAGCAACTGACCATAAAGTGATAGGGATATCTATGAGACCTATGAACTTATTAATCATTTTATCAGTTCACATTTATTGTGCATCGATGACGCCATAGAAAGTGGCGTTGATAATTATAACCAAAACTAAAACTATAGACGAAAACGTATTTTGCGTCAACGGACGATGATTACGATAACAAATTCTCCGTTGAGTACAAAATTATAAATCGGCTCAAAGCTGTTATTTTGACCGGACCGATTAACCGTCTTTGATATTTCCCGATCGTCGATAAGTGTAACAAAGTAAGAAAAATCAGTTGATTTTAATTTTTGGACAAGCGTTATTTATCCGGTATATATCTTACTTCACTTTCTAATTAAACTACACAAATTAGAATAATAAAAGAGGTTGACACAAATAGTTTAACCAAAAAAAATAGTATAAAAATACCTGGAACGATAGCCGGGAGTAGTGGCGTACTCCTGTAATCCCAAGCGCCTGGGAGGCAGAGTTTGTGGATGGCCTTGTGAGGACGACCACCAATCACCCAACGGGTGGTCGGAATACATCCGCCACGGGTGTCCCCACCCCTGTCCCCTCGTATCCCCCCGTTGGCGTGGTCGTTACGCATATTAGAGAGCTGCAACGGAGCGGAAATTATTCCGTTTCCGCGGACTCCGTTCCGTTCTGCGGCGCTGGAACGGAATCGGAGCTAATTTCTGAAAATTTGTTGTAACGGAACGGAAGCGGAGCAAATTTCCCAAAATTTATTGTAACGGAACGGAATCGGAGCAATTTTCAGAAAAATCGTTGTAACGGAACGGGATCGGAGGAAATTTCCGAAAAAACGTTGTAACGGAACGTTCTTCTCCAACGAGCTGGCTACTAGGCTAGGACGGGGACGGTTTAAAGAAAAGCGGGAAGTGGTTCATTTTAATTTCTCTCTTGGCTCCGGATTGGGTCTCCCACTTTCCCAGACAGTGAGATCATAATCCCCCTTTTGTCCATGATCCATCCCCCTTCTTCACCGGCTCGTGGGAAACAACACTGCAACTGAAGCCTTTTTCTCTACGACTACGTTGCGTACATCAATGCGCAGTATCGCAAAAGGTACCAAGGCCGTTTAGCGAAAAGGGGAATATATTAACGGGGTGACCCGGCTCGCGGTAAAGTTTTAGTTTTACATTCAATTCGATTTCAGTTTTTCTGATAGTATGGAAAAAGTAAACCGTAATCAATTTTTTTTTAATGCTTTTGTGTTTTTATCGATTTACTTTCCAAAATGGTTGATCGCGAATCGTTTCAGACTGAGTCTAAGTCATGGATTCAAAATCTGTTGAACATTAATAGGCGACAAAAAAACGGACCGGAAACGGACGGAAATAACGGACAAGAAACAAAGCGGACCGGAAACGGACGGAAATTACGGACGAAAAACAAAGCGGACCGGAAACGGACGGAAATAACGGACAAGAAACAAAACGGACCGGAAACGGACGGAAATAATAGGCGAGAAACTAAACAGAGCGGAAACGGACGGAAATAACGGACGATAAACAAAGTGGACCGGAAACGGACGAAAAACAAAGCGGACCGGAAACGGATGGAAATTACGAACAGAAAACAAAGCGGACCGGAAACGGACGGAAATAACGGACGATAAACAAAGCGGACCGGAAACGGTATGGTATTTTCGCTGCTCTGCAGCTCTCTAACGCATATCTCGCCCTGATTAATCCGGTGGACGGGCGGACCGCATTTGTCCTCCGCGTCCCACTCACGCCTCAAACTCTTCACCGGGCTCGCGGTCTTCTCAGACCCACTTAGCCCTTGTATCTTCCTTCCTTGAGTAAAAAAAATACTTGGAACGATCTTTATCTTTTGATAGTTTATGGCTCTTGCTTAGAGGAAAACATTTGGAATTAAAACTCTGTTTGAGAGATAACAAGGGTTTCTTTTTTAGAGAAACCTTCGGAATATTTCCAAGCTTTCAATATTTAGCGTAAATGCCGACTTCAGCCTAATAATGACGAATAATTAAAAATAAAAATATATTAAAATTCATACAGAAACTCTTTTTGTTTGAGAAATAAATTATTCACATTTGGACCTGTAACTCTTATCGGATTTTGCCAAAACGGCAGTGATTCTGCAAACGGAGATAATCCATCTTCCACCGCTGGCATAGGATCAGATTTAGTATCTGCACTTCTCTTAAAGAACTTCATCGTACCTTAAAATATTTGTAGACGATGATTGTACTTATATATTTAAACTTTTTTTATTGAAATCGTTATAATCAAGTTTTATACTAGGTAAAGCTTTTTCAAAATTAATAGTTATGAAAGTGTTCACTGTAGACACCTGGTTCTGAAGCCCGGTCTCCCACGAGTTAATGATAGAGCTAAATATTTGTGGGTGAAATTGATTCAAGTTATTACGTATAGTAACTGTCTCACCCACCTTATGCGTAATTGTGGGTAAATGAGCTGAAATACGGTTGTGACTGGTAAATAAAAATGTTTTCGAAATATTCGGAACCGCTAGCCTAGAAAACCAGAATCAGAATACTCAAATCGAAAGTATTTAAAGGGATTCACTCTCGTTGTGTGTATATTGTCTTTGGCGATTCTACTTTTATTCACACTAATGGAAGCCTTTGGATGCTAAAGAACGTTATTACATTTTTAGAGGTGTATAATGTCTGAAATAATATCGGGGAAGGTAAGCCACGTTTACGATGGAGACACATTCAAATTGGAGTTGAGACAAGGTTACAGCGTGAAGTTCCGCTTGATCGGAATCGACGCTCCCGAACTGAAGGGCCACCCACCATTCGCCGTTCGAGCCAGTACTAAACTAAGGCAACTCATCTCTAATCGGCAAATCAACGTCCTCAATTACGGCCCTGACCAGTACGGCAAGGCTTTGGGTTCCGTATCAACAAGTGAAGGGAACGCCTCGGTCGTCCTGGTAAGATTAGCCAAAGTGTACCGGAGGAGAAACGCTGTCTACGGAAGCATTCAACACGCTTTGGAACAAGCGGAACAGTCAGCCCGCATCGAAGGAAAAGGTGTTTGGAGTGTTTAATATCATTGATAGTATCTAAATAAAATAGAATAATATAATTTAGTTATATACATGAGGTATTAGCTACTAGATTACCGATAGAGAATTGTAATATATATTAAAGTTAGTTTCAAACATCAAATTACTAAATATTAACCCAATTAATTAACTATTATAAATTAGAATAAAATCCATTGATTATCTAACTCAAAATAAATGTTAATTCTAAAGAACATTAAACAATAAGGTTATCAATCTTTGTCAATTAAACATTAAATTTAATAATTTTCCTCCACTTTCATAATAAATTTTCTAAAGTAATTTTTAAGTTTTGATAAAACAAATTAAACACCAAAAGGTTCTTCGGCTAATTTGTATTTCCACCTGATATCCCCTATTTATTTTGTTTCGCGCAGAACTTGGGCGCCGCCATTTCCCTTCAGTTTGTCCGCCATTTTCAATCACCTCGTATTCTTTTGCGCTTCCTCCTTTGGCGAATGAAGATTATCAACACACCGGCACGAGTGTCTTACTTTACACCATTGTTCAATGTTTTACTTGTTTAAATCGTAAAAAAAGTCATATTTAAATAAAGAGAATTACGGTGAATTACTGCAAAATGGCAAACCTAGGGCCGTCGTTTAAGGATTTTTTGGGAGGGGGAAAAACGCTGTTGACCTGGGGCAAAAACGCCTCAAATTTAATATTTATCAATATTTAACCGAAATAGTTATTTGCACCAATTAAACAGTAAATTTATTATGTAGCTAAATGCAAATTTGTTCATGAACTCTTTTGGGTCAAAAATTCAGATGAAGTCCCTGGGAAAACGCCTTTCCTAAAATGACGGTTAGCTTGGCATTGTCAATACACGCGTGCAAAAGATCTCAGACAATATATACATATTATCAATAAGCAATAATATAGGCCACAAATACCCTTCTCTTAATTCTAAGCTATCGAGTTTATTAAGAAAAAAGACATACCTGAGTTGCAGAATGCAACGGTGGCCGGCCGCGCAATACGTCATGCTCAAGATCTGGCCTAAGCTCAGTCCACAATTTAATAAATACGGGTTTCGGAAGACGATAATTTTGTAAAAATTCCTTCTCAGACAGCTCTAATGGATTTGGACGTTCATGTCGTACTCTTTCGCGCCTTAAATCAGGTTCTGCAGCTTCATTACCGCGATTATTCAATTCATTTAAATCAAGCAACGCGAAAAATTCAGCCATTTTTCCCACTCTAGCCGTTCGGCGGCTGCGTAGGAGCAGTCGCCAATCGGCTAGGAATAATTATCGCTAGCCAAATTGAAAATATGCTTTTGCAACGCGTTTTTCGGCTAGGATCGCCAACTGGCTAGACACGCCCCATTTAGCTAGAATCGTGACGAAGAATCCTAGCCGAACGAAGTTTTGCAACGGGCCCTAAGGCAACTCATCCTTAATCGGCAAATCAACGTCATCAATTTCGGCCCTAACCAGTACGGCAGGGCTTTGGGTTCCGTATCAACAGGTGAAGGGAACGTCTCGGTCATCCTGGTGAGTTTAGGCCTCGTGTACCGGAAGAGCAACGCTGTCTACGGAAACATTCAACACGCTTTGGAACAAGCGGAACACTCAGCCCGCATTGAAGGAAAAGATATTTGATAGTATATATCTAAATAAAATTGTTTAGTTATATACATGATGTATTAGCTACTAGATTACAGATGTAATATATATTAAAGTTAATTTTCAACATCAAATTACTAAATATTAACCCAACTAATTAACTATCTTAAATTAGGATAAAGTCTATTGATTATCTAACTCAAAATAAATTTTAATTCTAAAGAACATTAAACAATTAGGGTATCAATCTTTGTCAATTAAACATCAAATAATTTAATAATTTTACTCCACTTTCATAATAAATTTTCTTAAGTAATTTTTCAGTTTTGATAATAAAAATTAAACACCAAAAGGTTCTTCGGCTAATTTTTATTTTCACCTGATATCCCGTAATTATTTTGTTTCGCGCAGAACTTGGGCGCCGCCATTTCCCTTTAGTTTGTTTGCCCTTTTCGATCCCCCAGCGGAGAGTTCATTCACTGATTTTTGGAAATTCCTTCAATCTTCTTTTGCGCTTCCTCCTTTGGCGAATGAAGATTATCCACACACCGACATGAGTGTCTTACTTTTCACACTTATCGGTTAAACTCAGGCAAGAATGAATCCCTTAATTTGATTCTTATTTGAGGCGTCTCAACTGGGATTTGTACATTGCGGCCCTCGCAATTATCCAAATCTTCTAACGAGTCGTAGTGCTTCAAAGTGACGGATAAGGTGATCACTGACAACAGCGCGGCGTGCGTTAGAAAAATAATGTCAAACATAAACGCGATAGTATCCCAAGTGCACTATATTTTCTCAATTCGGTTTTCATTTTCAGACTTATTCCTATCAAGTAAATAGAGAGTTTCAAAGAACATGTACTTTAGACTAAAATACAAAGATCCGGTAGGTTCCCATTTTCTCTTACAACGCTATTTTAACATCGTCTGACAGCAGAAAGAGAAAAACCTTGAATTTAAACATATTGATTTTCGAAAACTCAGTTTGCTGATGGATAAACTAGTTAAATAAAATCTTTCTGAATCACTTGAATGAATCATCGTTTAAGGATAAACAAATGCGTAAAAACAGAATGGGATCGATAGAGGGGCACCTTTATCTAGATTCCTATAATATATTGCTAGTTAGTGCCTACGGCTTAGATTGCTTAAAGATTTTCAAATTGATATTGAAATATATTAATTTTCTGTTTTTAATTTTTTTAATTACTAATGGAGACTATTTCAGCAAACGTCAATTGGTTCGGATCGCACTGACATTTTATTAATCAGCTCGAACACTACTAACCGTTAAAGTTATTCCAGTTAAATCTTCCACACCAGCAATCTTTTTCGCAATCACCAAATAGGCGCCACCCAGATTTTCAAGCCAAATCCTTTTCAATCTTTCCGACAACAAAAAGTTTAGAATTTTGCATTTTAAAACTCCCTATTTACCTAAACCTTCATTGACGTTATTGAAATCGTTGGGACCTGTCCGCTCTAGAGAAAATTCACGGAAAGAACACCACTTGGGGTCAAGAAGGATTAAAAGAAGGGTGGCCCATTGAGTAGACGTTGTGAGTGGCGGCCACTTGAAAAGAACCTTCTCTAATGTTTAGAGTAAAGAGGGGCGCCCAGTTGCAAATTGTATCTTGAGTCGCCCCTGACTCGGGGGTCTCTAGCTGGAGCCGTGAGGCTACCGAGCAGTGCCCTTTTTGCTAACTTGACAAGATATGTTAAAACCGTTTTGTTTTTCCTTTGAAATGATCTTTTTTTAGCCTAAAAACGATTCGCATGTTGGATATGTTTACTATGCGAGTCGTTATTGATGAATCTTTACACTCTGCCCACCCTTTTATGGTCGTTATTTCCCCTCAAATCATGAAATAAGCAATGACGACCTGGACTCGTAGTGCCTAGCATCATCTCAGAACCTGACACTCGAAATAAATTGATCAACCTTTATCAGAATTAATATCTTTGATCAATATTTAAGAAATTTAATTAGACTTTATTACTTGGTTAAAATAAATAAAAATTTATGAATTTTATATATTTGACCAATTTTTGATTAGTTTTGTGTATTTTTTCGTAACAAGACGAAAATGATAAAAGAAAATGGTTAGAAAGGGCTGTAATTGAAATTTTATGTAAATAAATTATTGATTTCTCGAAATTGAAAACATGATCAGAAATAATACTTTTGATCCAAATTGAAGAATATAATTATTAATTGATAAAACTTTATAAATTGGTTGAAATCAGACCTAAATTATAATAATAATTACAATTATTTCTGGTACGGTGTTGAAAACGATGGCGTGATCTGTCGTCATCGTTGGTGGTATTGGTCGAAATGGTTTCCGTTCATCCGGAGAGACGTACCTGGAAGGATAGAAATTGTCGGCTCTAGCGGTTCGACATGCTTATTGCTTAAGCGGATTGGATATACTCTAATACGTTCCTGTGCATTTATAGAGGTTGATGGAATGAATTTTTACCAGTGTACTCAACCAACGAAATGAAACCGTTAATTCTGACATAGAGCAAAAACTCGGTTACTTCTTTTGTTTGAAACAATTCCAGCAGATACGCGTTTAAAAGATAAGTGAACAGAATTATTTCATTAAGATTACTTATGCCTAGTAGTACAAATTATTAGGCCGTGATGTTCAACTTGAAAAAAAGTAAAGAACAATTTGACAAAAATAACGGTAATTAGATTCAAATTTGTTGAAGAACGTTTGCTTATAAAATTATTTTTACTACAAAATATAAATATGCCGATTTAAGCTATTAATTGAGATTGATTATAGCTTTTAAGTAAATATTTAAGTGGCATTGTAAATAAGAGTAGTCAAATCATAATATCTGAAAGTGCATATAAATTATGATTCGAATTGTGTTAACATCTATTTGTTTACATTTATGGCTCTATAGAGCTTGTCAGCAGGTGTCTTAGCGAATTTATTTTGTAACTACTAGCCACACCCTCGCAGCTCTTTTTTAAGCGTGTTTTTACACTTGATTTAACTGCTGTTTTTCCAGTTACACATTGAAACTTTAACCGATAGATGATATTAAAAGCAGAGAAAATTCAACATCCCTTGTTCAGGAAAGAATATGTAAACAGTTGCTTCGAACAACTTTTGAGTACAAATTTAAATAGATAAACCTCGTCTAACTTATAGATCGATTTAGGTGTTTACTTAAATGGGAAAATTTCTATTAGCAATATGTTAGTTAAAAGTACTTTTATAGTTTGGTAAGCTTTGTTACAGCTTTTACGTTTTATTTCGACTCGCAGCTACACTTATGGAATATAATTAAACACAATTGGCTTCATATACATGTATTATTGTTACTATACGTTAACTTTTTCAGTAATTTATATTTCTTACGTGCTAAAATTTATTACTTTTACCCAGAACCAGGAATTTATTAGGCTATGGAAAGTCAATAATCCAATTTAACGCCACAATGCTCTCATCTGCAAAATAACTCAGAAGGAAAAATAAGTTATACTGCTTCTTTAATTAACCCCACCTAGGACTAGCGACGTAGGTTAAATCTGCGATTACAAAAATGAAAGTTGTTTTTCAAAATTCGTTCTCCTCCCATTAAACGCTTTTCTGAAGCAACAGCTACGTTCATTAAGCGAAGTAACGCTTCAGATCTTTTCTTATATTTCCCGACCAGACTTTGTCATTTTGAAATTTTTAATATTTAGGCTTAGTTTATCTATTCGGTGTTATAGTCGCGAGCCAGATTTCCCGCACGGTACTGACGAGTCTCAAATAGGACGAAACCGGTCTACCGTTGGAATTTCTGACTATTTAATTTAATTTAATTTAGTTTTTCACTCGAAGATCTATTTAGTACGAGTTTCGCGTCTTTTTTTGCTCGAAGACCTATCGCTACGAGCTATTAGTAAGTTTTTAAATTTCTTCAAATTTGTTTAGGGTTTAGCTTTATTATCCCTTTTCATAATGGACTAATCTACTTATTCGCTAATATTATCATCAGATTATGGTTTAGATACAATGCTAACAGTTAAACTCTCTGATAAATTCTTCGTGAAGAATTAAACAAGAGTAGGAGATAAAATAGGGAAATATAATTAATATTTTGGGCAAATTTATGTTAAAAGAAAAAGTTGGAAAATGGTTATTGCATCTTATGTTAAACTAATAACTTATGCTTTATATAGAATAATTCTCTTCGGTTATAGGAATAAAATAAGATTTTTTTATCAAAAATAGGACGCAACACAAATGTTTATCGCTTCATGAAAATTGATGATTTTTAAAACTATTTATTTCTCTTAATATAAAAATACCATTTTTAAGGTAAAATTTACTATTAACATAACATAAAAAACGCTGGTTTTAAATTAATGCACAAAGTCTGGCTCTTATTAAAACTTGAACAAACAACAACGCGTCTAAGCAACACAGTTTGTAACCATGGTAACTCGGTATATTTATCTGGCAGTCCCGTAAGAAATAGAGATCAGTCGATTTTTAGGAGTAACGTAGTTGCTAGCCTAGGCTTCACTAATTTCCGGCTTTCCGCGCCGTTTTTCGTATTTTACATGATTTTTGTCATAAATGTGTGATGGCCAATAAGCAAAATACTAGTCCCAAATCCACGGCTTTAAAAAGAAACTGAGATCATGAAAATATTCTTAACCCCAAACATACTTCCACACCTAGGGTCCCTCCTACAACTCCTAAAAGGTACGTCTCTTAAATATTCATATGAAGACAGGACATAAGCCGAATTCTCTTAAACCAAAGAATAACAAAAGTTGTTAGTCCGGCTGAACTAGTTCTTTAGTCTGTATGAAACGTTTGGCCGGTTTTGGGCCGATTTTATAGAACGCTCTATTGTGGAGCCAACTTTAATAACTGAAATAAACGGATATTAGGAAAAGCTTAGTGATTGAACTTTAAAGAAATTTTTAAACAACAGGGTAAAATAGGGATTTGAAAATACAGCGTCGATTTTTTCAGACCATTTTATAGATGCAATTTTATATAACTCGCTCGTTATGGTTTGGAAAATACAATACAATATTGTCCGTTATTTATTCTTCAATAATTTTAAAAATCATTTTTCCTACGATATGTTCTATATACATAGGGTTTTTGTATCTTTTATTCGAGCTTTTCATGCGTCTTCCGGAAGGGTTGGTCAGTTTGCCTTACCCAGGTAGAAACAGTTAATTTGTTTGGTGCATCATCACACGTGCTAGAACCTTATTTTTTAGGTGTTTAAATACATGATTTTAAATTAATGTAACAAATAGTGTTATCCGCGTGTGTTGTTATTAATCTAAAACACTCCTTTCCAAATGTTTAAAATTACTCGTTTCATAAACATGTATTTAGGTATTCAAAAACACAAACTTTATTTAGTTTAAAATCATGTGTTAAAAACTCCTCTATTAATTATACTAAATATGCAGTCTGTTAAGTGTAACATTACACAAATGTGAAATATTTAAAAAAAAACATTAGTTTGCTGATGGATAAGCTAGTTAAATAAAATCTTTCTGAATCACTTGAATGAATCATCGTTTAAGGATTAACAAATGCGTAAAAACAGAAGGGGATAGATAGAAGGGCACCTTTATCTAGATTCATTTAATATATTGCTAGTTAGTGCCTACGGCTTAGATTGCTTAAAGATTTTCAAATTGATATTGAAATATATTAATTTTCTGATTTTAATTTTTTTAATTACTACTGGAGACTATTTCAGCAAACGTCAATTGGTTCGGATCGCACTGACATTTTATTAATCAGTTCGAACACTACTAACCGTTAAAGTTATTCCAGTTTAATCTTCCACACCAGCAATCCTTTTCGCAATCACCAAATAGGCGCCACCCAGATTTTCAAGCAAAATCCTTTTCAATCTTTCCGACGACAAAAAGTTTAGAATTTTGCATTTTAAAACTCCCTATTTACCTAAACCTTCATTGACGTTATTGAAATCGTTGGGACCTGTCCGCTCTAGAGAAAATTCACTTTTATTCAAGCGCTTCAGGCGTCTTCCGGAAGGGCAGGTCACTTTGCCTTACCCAGGTAGAAACAGTTAATTTGTTTGGAGTATCATCATACATGCTAGAACCTTATTTTTTAGGTGTTTAAATACATTATTTTAAATTAATGTAACAAATAGTGTTATCCGCGTGTGTTGTTATTAATCTAAAACACTCCTTTCCAAATGTTTAAAATTACTCGTTTCATAAACATGTATTTAGGTATTCAAAAACACAAACTTTATTTCGTTTAAAATCATGTGTTAAAAACTCCTCTATTAAGTATACTAAATATGCAGTCTGTTTAGTGTAACATTACACAAATGTGAAATATTTAAAAAAAACATTAGTTTTCTTAGAAAAGAGTAGTAGCCTAATAGCTTGACAGCATTACAGATGGCTCTAGCGCCTATAATGAGTGTTAATTTTGTTTTAACTAGACTTAGCAGTTATCGATCCCCGGCCTCTCCGCTCGCGATATAAAGCTTTTACACTTACGGCCAAAGATAAATGAGTATTTTAATTTGGAACTCCATATGGTCTCTGCTTTTTATCCTTTTATCTTCGTTAGTTTCTCAATGCGCTTGCGCGAAATCTTTAAAGGGGGCAGCGTGGCGGACGTACGCAAACTTCGTCCCTTTCAATAATATGGAACTAATTTTTCGGTCGTAATTATTTTTCAATATATTCTGCGATTCTATAAAATCGTGTAAGGTCAATCAATATACATAAGAATGCCTTTAATTACAAATTACCGCGCGTCTTTTCCATTTCGGAGGTGCTGACGATGACTGGCAAGTTAGCTGCTGTGGTATAAGTCGCTGTTGCTAGCTTATTTCCAAGGACTGGTTTCTAAAAAAATCAGTTAAAGTAAAAAATAATTTCAATTACCCAATTAAAACGATCGCGTTTCACTATCTTATTTCTAAAACCAGGTATGTTAAACAATTCAGTTTGGGTAATGATCGCTAAAATTTAAAAACGGTTCTATTACGATACCCATTGAGGCCCTCAGGGGTCCGTATCTTTGGGCCCTTGATTTCTCAGAGACCACCGAATACGTGGTTTGAAAGTGTGAGTCTATGTAATGGCTACAATGTTAGCCAACTTAATTCAAACGTGTGAGGCAACGTGGTGGGATCATGAAAGACTACGTTGTTGCAACGTGTGAGCTAACGTATAAGCAATCGTAATAGAAATGTGTGAGCCAACGTTGTGCACGTGTGCGCATATGTGATCAATCGCGACTTTAAGTGATATTCTGTAGTCGAAACCCATTATCTTCATGACTTCTTCAAACATTAAATACAGCTTCCACCGTTTCTCAAATCTCTTCACCATCGCTTAGTTCCTCCACATTAGGCTTAGCCAACTGCTTTGTCTTTTTCATATCTATTTCTCGAGTTTTTTCCCAAGGTGATTTTACCGAGGATTTGACCTTATTTTCAATTATTTCGGAATTTAACCGTTCGGAATATGATATTAATATAAATAGCACAAGAAACAGCCGAAGTAGAAGGAAAGTAAGGGCGAGGCTCCGAATCCGGGTTCGGGTTTGGGTTCGGGAACGGGATCCGGGATTTAAGGGGTGAAATGGGGGTAAAATCGTCGAAAAGTCAATGTATTTAGGGTATTTCTCGCGACGGTTTGTTTTTTCGTATATCAACATATTGTGTTCAGGCCAACTTGTTTATTTATCTCCTTTATCTCAAATTTCAAGAGTACACTTATATCAGAGATCCTGGCAGTTATAGAGATACGAAACTCCGCCGAAAACCTAACAAAAAAAGCAAGCACCAGCCGCGTGGTTAATTTGAATTTAAAACACGTAGTGTTTTGACGTCATGGAATATTCGTTGTTAAAATGACGTAGAATGGAAATGTTTTTAAACTTCATTTTAATATCATTGTAGTACGCTTGGCACTTGAACCTATCTCACGAGCATTTCAAACGAATATTTCAAGTTTAAGTATGAGAAACGTATCGTTCTCAAGTATTGTAATTGTACACGTGATTCCGTATGAGGACCGGGTAAATTCCTATATACGTAACGCGATACACTTCAAAATGCGTATACGTGGAATGGAATTAATTTTAAACCACATTTTAATAAATAAGATATCGAAGATAAATAATTTCAGAGTATAAAAAGGGAAAACCGTATAATAGTAAGACCATATTTAGAATTGCATTGGAAGTGACTCCGAGGAACCTTAAAATGTAAGTAGGAATACTCAGTGATAATTCTTAACTTGTCTTAATGTATTTATTTTATAGGAATTGTTCATTTCCTGTGTCTGGTGATAAAGGGTTAATCGTTTATGCAGATGAAACCATCTACTGCGGTCTATTAGATTTAACAAAGGGCATCAAACTAACAGAAGCGGAACTGCAAGAGCTATGGACAAAGAAAGATGCTATTGAAGCTTATTTCAATAACGAAGCTGAAACTACATGGGTTTTCACAGGTTCTGAAACCGAACGGTTTTCGGTTCATAGATTTGCCGAACAAAAGCTTTTAGATGTTAGACAAATGTACCATGGTTATGGGGTAAACTATGGAAAACTGTTACCGACTAAAGAGGGGGTAGCTTTCGCTCAATCTTCTTGGTTGAATTTCCTCGACAGGTACGAGTCTATTCAGAAGTGTTTAAAGCAAATCAAGGAAATAAAGGAGGCGATGACTAACGTTGTAATTAAACAATTACACGAAGCTCTTAAGAAAGCGTGCAATGGCTGTCAAATTATTCATCCATCTCAACTCCAGCATGATTGTATCATGACGGATTATTCTAAGCGTGTAGATTTGCATTTTTATGAAATAATTATGTCGGTAGATTGTGAAAATATTATTGAAATGTTTACTTTTCGCTGTGAATTGTTGAAAGAAATTTTAAATAATATAATGTCACTAATAATATGCAATGCTAAAAACTTGTTAAAAAACTAATAAAATTGATTGCACTAATGTTCCGATTCTCATTAACCATTATGGATTTAAGCTTACAACATCCCATGAATGGGCTTGTAGCCGGGTCCACCCAATGCGGAAAGTCATTCCTGGTGGGGCGGTTGATTCAACATAAGAAGACCTGCATATCCCCTCCTCCGGAGAGGATAATATGGTATTATACCGAGTATCAGCCGAAACTATTTCAATCAATATTAGAACACACACCTTCAGTCGAGTTTCACGAAGGATTACTCGACGTTAATATATTAAACCCGCAAATTAGCAATTTAGTTATATTAGACGATTTATTATGCGAGATATCTAATAATAAAGATGTAACTAATTTATTTATTCGTGGATCTCATCACAGAAACACCTCCGTACTAATTTTAATGCAAAACTTTTATTACCCCGGAAAAGAAATAAGAACTTTAAATTTAAATGCTCATTATCTATTTATTTTTAAATCACCACGAGATAAATCAACAATTTATCATCTCGCGAGGCAGATATCTCCAACCAATAGCAAATACGTTATTGATGCGTTTCAACAAGCTACGTCACGGAAGTTTGGGTATTTATTAGTTAACTTGAAACCTCACACTCCAGATCAGTATTTACTACGAACAGGTTTAATACCGGGTGAAGAATCGGCGGTCTTTATTCCAAAATTAAGTGTATTATAGAAGGGAATTTCTTTAGGGTTAATCGAGAGTGGATTGTTAAAGAATTAGCTTACCTAGTATTAGAAACTGAAGAATCGGAAGTGTTTACTTTCAAATCTCCATACCCTTTCAAAAAGCTTTCAAATGAAGAAAAAAGACAATGCAGATGTATATCTCATAACATTTGTCACCTTCGATGGGATGACGGCGAAGGTCCTTACAGAACGAGACGTGACATTTGTAATCAGATAGCGGAAAAAGCGACTTCGTTTTTCACCAAAGGTTTAGAAAAAGCTGCAGTATTATCGACACTCCTCGGCGTTTCAGTAACTAACATCGAAGATACCGGTTGTCCTAAATTATCAGAACAAGAAGACGTTGAATTAAACTGTCCTTTTCATTCCGAAACTGTTCATTGCGCTTTAAGAAAAGCTAAGAAAATCCCTAAATGGATGTCTGAAAACGAGTAAAGAAAAACATAGACTTTCTACGTTTCCTAACATCCTGTAATCTAAATCTATTAAATACGCTAGCAAGGAAGCTATATTGGCTCTCGTTGAATGTTGTATAAATGTATTGCACGGAACAATTGAACTGTCAGAACGTCATCGTAAGTGGTTAAAGAAACATAGCGCGGTTATACGAAACGTTACGAAGAAGAACCCTTTATCAAAACGACGAAAGATTCTGGTACAAAAGGGTGGTTTTCTTCCATTTTTATTAGCGCCATTTTAAATTCAATGATAACCCCCTACCCAGTTGATATGAACGCTGGGTTACATTCCTTATTCGTTTATTCTGATCTGGTTGAAAATAGCGTTGTTGGGGATAGTTTAGCACCTATATTAAGAATCATAAGCGTCGAAGAGAAAGCCGAGTCTAATGGGAAAACAGCTACAAAAATATTTTCACAACCTCATTACCTACCAGTCGTGTGTAATAATATTAAGACTATAGAGATTAATATAACAGATGATTTAGGTCAGCCAATACAGTTTCATAGTGGAAAAGCTCACGTTGTATTACATTTTAAACCCCGTAAAATGTGGACTTCACTATAAACCTTTAATCATTCAGGACACACTCTCATTCTAGCTTAAGAGAGCGAACAGTTAACATCATGAGGTCTGAATATTCACCTTCAAGAACTGATTACGAAAGTTATTATTTAAACCAGGTTGATTTCGGTGGAATACCCGTATATAGAGGTTTAGCCGTGCAAAGAGGACATGGTCTAGGAAATATATTATCTTCAGCGTTTAGATTCGCGGTACCTTTACTGAAGAAAGGCGCTTCTTACTTGGGAAAAAAACTTTTAAGTACCGGAGCGAAAGTAGCGACCGATGTTGTTAGCGGAGTCCCAATTAAAACAGCGCTTAAATCGCATTCTATTAACGCTGGAAGTGAAACTTAAGCTTCAGCAACTGATGAAGCCATGAGACTAAAATCTTCAGCTACGGATCATATTAAAAGAATGACAGGTTCCGAAAATAAAAGGAATCGAACTCAGTCGAAAAGCGGCATTTCAACAGCAGGCAGGATAGCGAAAGGACGGTTCCCTAAACGTTCCGATATATTCTCATAATGTCCCTTTTACACCCGCACTCAGTTGGGTGTATAAATTCCGAGCTAGATTTGTTTCAAGTACCTATGACACAATCTTCGATTATTGGTGGTGAATGGGTTGAGTATAATCCAATATCAAATATAGTTGATAACGCATCAATTACATTTTCTATCAACGGTAACTCTGAAACGTATATAGACCTTTCACAAACTTTGTTGCACGTTCGAGTTAAGGTAACTAAAGATAATGGTCAACTACCGCAACCCGCGGTTCCAGGTGGGGCAGCCGGAACTCCAGCCGACAATATCGCCCCCGAGAATTTGTTTCTTCATTCGCTTTTTAGCGACGTTCATTTATTTCTGAATGAAAGATCAGTAACACCTTCCAGTCAAAATAACGCTTATAAAAGTATGATACAAACTTTATTAACGTTCGGAGAATCTGCGAAAAAAAGTTATTTAACGAGTTCACTTTTCAAATCGGGATACACCTGGAAAGTTCGATTCATTTTTCGATAACGATGGTTTCTCTAAACGAGCGAGTTTAGCGCAAAAAGGGGCGAATGACTTGTTAGGCGTAGTCCATACTGATTTATGTCAACAACCACGTTTTTTATTAAATATGGTTGATTTGAAATTTAAATTCGATAAAAATAGAGCAGCTTTTTGCGTTAAAAAATAATTTTTTTTTAAAATGTAAATTACCTAAATAGCATATATAACTGCTCTCTTTAGACGAATCATGTGTGTCGGGCATATATTTGTTATTCGCTTCAGAATAACGAGTTGAGATCATTGAAACACCGCCTCGAATACCTAAAAAATTAAATGTAAATACAATAATATTTAAAAAATCAAAAAAGGGTTACCCATTTCAATAAATAAGTGTTGATCTATATCAAGTATGAGATCGAGGCGAACATAGGTCATCTTCAAAGCTGCTTGCCAGGCTAAACCTGGTGCGGTGTAAGCGAGAGCGGGATCTAATT